>NC_057806.1:41335075-41335777 GCF_018294505.1 Triticum aestivum | reverse complement strand
GGGCAGCGGCGTCGGGAGAGGAGAGGGGAAGGGGATCTAGGGCGAGGGAGAGGGCGAGGGAGGGAGAGGGCGAGGGCGAGGGCGAGCAGTGGGTCAGGGCAGCGGCGGCGGTGGCGGTGGATCGAGAGGGAGAGGGAACTGGCGAGGGGGAGAGGGAAGGGGGGATCGGGCAAAGGGGGAGAGGGAAGGGGGGATCGGGCACCTCACCGTGGGCACAATACTAATGGCGCTCCTCACCGTGGTGCGCCATTAGTGTATCCATACTAATGGCGCACCTCACCGTGGTGCGCCATTAGTATTTTTTTTTATTTCAACTCAAGCCAACAGGTTATGTACCACCAGAACTGATCCACATCAAGTCCCCTCTACTAGCTTGACTGGTCAGCAGCCAGTTCTCACACCAGGAGGTCCTGGGTTCGACTCCCAGGCTCCACAAAATTTTTTTAGCATTAAAAAAGCTGTTTGATACTTATTTGTGTTTAAATATGTTCAAACTTGTTTAAATAATAACAGTAATATTTTTTTATAAGACAGTAGCATTTAAAAAGCTGTTTGATACTTATTTTTTTATAAGACGGTGCGCGGGGTGCGGTTGGTCGGCGGCGGCGGTTGAGTAGGGGAATCGAGGGTGCGGGGGGTCGGCGGTGGCGGCCGGTGGACTGGGGGGGTGCTCGGCGGCGAGGGGGACCGGATCTGGCGAGG
>NC_057806.1:41334386-41335065 GCF_018294505.1 Triticum aestivum | reverse complement strand
GAGGGCGAGGGCGAGGGCGAGCAGTGGGTCAGGGCAGCGGCGGCGGCGGCGGTGGATCGAGAGGGAGAGGGAACTGGCGAGGGGGAGAGGGAAGGGGGGATCGGGCGAAGGGGGAGAGGGAAGGGGGGATCGGGCACAATACTAATGGCGCACCTCACCGTGGTGCGCCATTAGCATATCCATACTAATGGCGCACCTCACCGTGGTGCGCCATTAGTATTTTTTTTATTTCAACTCGAGCCAACAGGTTATGTACCACCAGAACTGATGCACATCAAGTCCCCTCTACTAGCTCGACTAGTCAGCAGCCAGTTCTCACACCAGGAGGTCCTGGGTTCGACTCCCAGGCTCCACAAATTTTTTTTTAGCATTTAAAAAGCTGTTTGATACTTATTTGTGTTTAAATATGTTCAAACTTGTTTAAATAATAACAGTAATATTTTTTTATAAGACAGTAGCATTTAAAAAGCTGTTTGATACTTATTTTTTTTATAAGACGGTGCGCGGGGTGCGGGGGGTCGGCGACGGCGGTTGAGTAGGGGAATCGAGGGTGCAGGGAGGTCGGCGGCGGCGGCCGGGGGACTGGGGGGGTTCTCGGCGGCGAGGGGTCCGGATCTGGCGAGGTGGGATAGCGATCAAGATGGAGGGGGATCGAGGTGGGCTCCACAAATTTTTGTTA
>NC_057806.1:41327979-41334211 GCF_018294505.1 Triticum aestivum | reverse complement strand
AGATCGAGTGTCCATGAAATTTAAAAATATTCATGATAGTTCAAAAAGTACCCATGAAATACAATCGAGAAATGAAGTCTACGATTTAAATACAATCGATCTTAGCTAGCTATCTGTTCACAATCTTCTTGCCCTTCTTTTTCGCAAATGGAGTTCTTCTGTGGAACGGACGTCCTTTAGGTAGGGTGGTCCTGCTTCTTCTTGTGGTGTATGCTGCTACTTCATCATCGTCGTCATGTTCGATCCTCGGGTCGCCGTACTTGTCGAAGTCTTGCTCATTGGCTACTCCATCCATTCCGATGATCTTCCTTTTGCCTCTCCTCACGACAACACGACTGGGCTTTGGCGGGTCGGTAATGAAGAAGCATTGGTCCACTTGGGAAGCCAGTACCCATGGCTCATTTTTCGCGGTGACGTTTGTGCCCGCGGTCTTGGATTTGGCTTTGGGTATAACCATGGTGGTGAAATACCGGTCTTCTTTTATGACGTTCTTGGCCCATCTGACACGAAACATCGGGACCTTCTCTCCAGCGTAGCTCAGCTCCCAGATCTCCTCGATCCTTCTGTAGTATCTGTCCTTGTCGTTACCGGTGTAGGATTCCATCGTTACCCCGGAGTTCTGATAACCATCGCTCTTCATGTCCTTGGCCTCGGTGTAGAATGTGTAGCCGTTGATATCGTATGCCTCATAAGTCATCAGGTTGTGCTCGGCGCCCTGTGACAAGGCGAATATGAGTTGTTCTTCCGCGGAAGAATCCTCATGTAAAGGGTACGACAGAAGCTTCTGCTTGAACCAACGCGTGAAATATGAGTTGTGCTCTTTGAGTATATCTCCGTCCGTCCTCTGTTGGCCTCGGTCATTGTATGTCTTCTTAATAAAGGTTTTGTGCTCTACCACCCAAGGATCGACCACGTCTATGTGTTGTAGCGCGACTAGGTTTGCTCTTTCAAAGTCGTCGAGTCGACCCTCGAAGTCAACATGCATTTCGCGGCGACCCTCACGGTGACCCCATCCAGCGAGCCTGCCGAGGTGCCTGTTGACGGGCAGACCAACGGGGTTCTCGATGCCTAGATAATTCGTGCAGTAGGAGATGCACTCTTCGGTCAGAAAGCCCCTGGCTATGCTTCCCTCTGGACGTGACATGTTGCGAACGTATCCTTTGATGACACCATTCATCCTTTCGAACGGCATCATGCTGTGCAGGAATGTCGGCCCGAGTTGGATGATATCCTCCACTATATGGACCAGCAGATGCACCATAACGTCGAAGAATGCGGGCGGGAAGTACATCTCAAGCTCGCATAGTATCACCATGATCTCTTCCTGTAGCCTTCTGAGTTGCCTCACGCCAATCGACTTCCGAGAGATGACGTCGAAGAAGTTGCATAGGCCAAATAGCATTTCACAGACGTGCGCGTCCATGATCCCACGGATTGCAACTGGAAGTATCTGCGTCATCAGCACGTGACAGTCGTGAGACTTCATCCCGCTGAACTTCTGCTTCACTGGGTCTAGGTATCTGCTTATCTTCCCCGCGTAACCGTAAGGAAGTTTTACTCCTAGGAGGCAGGTGAAAAACTGCTCGATCTCCTCCTGACTTAGAGTGAAGCACACGGGAGGGTAGTCATTTCTGGTCTTCTTGGCCTTTTTGCCTTTGCGACGACTTTCTGTGTCCTGCTTCGCCTCATCATCATCATCATCATCATCATATATAGCGTGAAGCTCCTGCCTGATGCCCATTGATTTCAAGTCTGCCCTTGCTTTCGGCCCATCTTTGGTCCTCTCTGGCATGTTGAGCAGGGTACCAAGCAGACTCTCGCACACGTTCTTCGTGATATGCATGACATCAAGGCTGTGAGGCACACGGTGGATCTTCCGGTATGGCAAGTCCCAGAAAACAGACCTCGTTTTCCATACCTTCAGCAGCGGCTCTGGCGCATTTTGCTTCTTTCCCGGCAGTGGGCAGTCTTTCCAATTTTTCAACAGCTTGTCTATTTCCTCGCCGCTCCTCATACACGGGCGTTTTCGGGGTTCAGTTTCACCATCGAACAGATCCTTGCGTTTCCTCCACGGGTCATCATCGCGAAGCCACCTTCAATGTCCCATGAACACGGTTTTCAAACACCCGGGATCTCTATCTAGCTGGCGATACGTTGTGTCATCCATGCACCTTACGCATCCAGAAAATCCGTGGACTACCTACCCCGCAAGATATCCGTAACCGAGATAGTCGTGCACCGTCGTGAGCAGTGCGGCTCTCATAGGGAAATAATCTTTCTCTGCGGCGTCCCACGTATTGGCTGGCGTTTTCCACAGCGTGTCAATCTCCTCTTTCAGCAGCCCCAGATACAGATTGATGTCGTTCCCTGGTTGTTTCGGCCCTTCAATTAGCATACTCATGTGAATGTACTTCCTCTTCATGCACAACCAGGGGGGAAGGTTGTACATCCACACGAACACAGGCCAGGTGCTATGTGTGCTTCTCTGGCTGCCAAACGGATTGACTACATCGGTTCTCGCGCCCAGCATGATGTTCCTTGGATCGTTCCCAAATTCTGGGTATTCGAAGTTCAACGCTTGCCACTGGCTCGCATCCTTAGGGTGACTCAGCATCTTGTCTTTTTTATCTATCTCCGGATCATTTGCGTCATCTTCTCGCTTCTTCTCCTCCCTATCCGCGTGCCAACGCAGGAGCTTTGCTACCTTAGGTTCCGCGAAATACCGCTGCAGATGAGGAGTGATCGGAAAGTACCACACCACTTTTCGAGGAGCTTTCTTCCTCTTCTTGTATCGAGTGACACCGCACACCGGACATATGGTAGACTCCGCGTGCTCGTCCCGATAAATGATGCAATTGTTCATGCACACATGGTATTTCACGTGTGGTAAATCCAGAGGACACACGATTTTCTTCGCCTCCTCCAAACTGGTCGGGCACTTGTTCCCCTTGGGAAGACGTTCGTGCCAGAATGACATGTTCTCGTCGAAGCATGCGTCGGTCATTTTGTGTTTTACCTTCATCTCCAGAGCCATGAGCGTTACTTTCAGGCGGGTATCCTCGGGCCTGCATCCTTCATACAATGGAGTAACCGCGTCTAACTCAAGTTGATCCATCTTGGCTTTCTCTCAGGCGGCAGCTCTTGCGTTATCCGTCTGCTTGAGAAGCAGCTCTTGAATATGAGGGTCCTGCACCCAGCCCATCGATGGTCCAGCGTCGTCTGCTCCGCCGGCATCATCATCATGTCCTGCATCTTCTACATGATGACTGTGTACAGCATCACTGTCGTGATCATCTCCTGGGGATTCTTCGTCTTCTCGCCCCCCCGAGCCGCGGTGGTTGTCTTGCTGCCCTTCCTCATTTCTTGCCCGGCCCCCATGGACGACTTCGTAGTCATCTTCATCACCTTGCCACCTATAGCCATCCATGAAACCACGCAAGAGCAGGTGGTCCCGCACCTGCCCGGAATCCGGGTCCGCAATAAGGCTATTCAGCTTGCATCTTCGACACGGACATCTTATCTCCGTCTCGTTCTTTTGAAGCATCTCGGCCTTCGCGGACCTCAAAAACCTATTCACGATGCCTTCGGTCATCGTGCGGATCATGGTCGCCTGCGGGGTAGAGCAAAACGATATTTTAGAACCAAGAAAAAATTTGGCATGACTTTCCCTAAAAATAGGACCAAAAAGAATGCTTAATGCCAAAATTCTCGCCGAAACGGAAATGAATCAACATTCCGGCAAAATATTGGCAACTATCGCATTTCAAATACCGGTACACCTCCAAACACAAACACATATGAAACACCACAAACATATGCAACACCACGAACATACATAGATCTAGCTAGGCCATAAAAAGTGCATGTGCACATTGTTGTAGGGAGAACAACATAAATATAGCTTCCCCCCTTACTTACCTAGCAAAACAAGGTAACTTAACCACTTAATTTGAATGAATCTATGGTGGAAATGAGGTGAAAAAGAGGAGGCACCCGAGACAAGGAGGAGGCGGTGGAGAGAATGAAGTGGGGAGAAAGTGAGTGTGGGAGGAGAGGCTGTCCAAAATATCTTGTTGCTGCCCACTTACTAATGGCGCACCAGCAGCAAATGCGCCATTACTAATCCAGGTTACTAATGGCGCACCCCCTGGTGGTGCGCCATTAGTACTTTTGCAAAAAAAGGAATAAAAACAATAATAAAAAAATAACATTAGTGGCGCACCTTCTGGCTGGTGCGCCATTACTAGTTACAACTAGTAATGGCGCACCACCAGTTGATGCGCCATTAGTATGTTTGGACAGGCGCACTAGTTCAAAAAAAAATTTGGTACTAATGGCGCACCGTCGGCAGGGTGCGCCATTAGTAGTTTCAACACTAATGGCGCATCAGAAGGTGGTGCGCCATTAGTATATACTAATGGCGCACCACAAGTCTGGTGCGCCATTAGTGTCATTTCCATCTATAGCCCTTTTCCTAGTAGTGACTCTGTCATGTTTATGCTCTCACATGCCTCTATATTTCATATTTACATGAGTGCATACATGTAGGGGGAGCCTATGCTTGCTACATGTTCTTCCAATGCTTTACTTGCTATTCTTTATATCTTTATCTAAAGCTTTGATGTATGTTGCCATCAATTTCCAAAAATGGGGAGATTGAAAGCACAAGTGCTCCCTAGGTGGTTTTGATAATTGATGACAACATATCTCTTGTTGTACTAACACTTCTATCTAGCATGTTTCAGATAAGTTCAATAATGGAGTGGCATGGACTAAAGGTTGTGGGAACTCCTTCAAGATGCTAAGGACAAGGGATTGGCTAAAGCTTCAAGCTCAAGACTCTTCACTTTTACATTTTAGTGATCCAAGATCACATTGAGTCCATAGGAAAAGCCAATACTATTAAGGAGGGATGAGGTGTTGCTTAATGAGCCTCTTGCTTCATGTGCTTAATGATATGCTCCAAAATCCTCAACTACTTTCCCATATCCACATATGACCTAAACCCTAAGCCAAACTCGGTCCTACCGATTCTTCCTATCCGGCGCCACCGAGTTTCACCTGTCATAAGCCACTGCCAAACCCTAATTAGTTCGGTCTCACCGATGGGATCTCGGTCTCACCGAGATGGGCTTGCAAACTCTCTGTTACCCATTGCAATATTCTCGGTCCCACCGAGATATGAAATCGGTCCCACCGAGTTTGCTTGACCAAATCTCAGTTTCACTTATTACCCAAATCGGTCCCACCGAGTTTGAGTAATCGGTCAAACCGAGTTTTGGATTTACCCTAACCCTAGCACATCGGTCCCACCGAGTTGATCCAGTCGGTCCCACCGAAATCTCTAATGGTCACTAGGTTTACATTTTCGGTCCGACCGAGTTTATTGATTCGGTCCCACCGAGATTGGAAAACTGTGTAACGGTTGGATTTTGTGTGGAGGCTATATATACCCCTCCACCTCCTTCTCATTCAATGAGAGAGCCATCAGAACACACACACCATTCCAACTCATATGTTCTGAGAGAGAACCACCTACTCATGTGTTGAGATCAAGACATTCCATTCCTACCATATGAATCTTGATCTCTAGCCTTCCCAAGTTGCTTTCCACAAAAACCCTCTTTCCACCAAATCCAAATCCTATGAGAGAGAGTTGAGTGTTGGGGAGACTATCATTTGAAGCACATGAGCAAGGAGTTCATTACCTACACACCATTTGTTACTTCTTGGAGAGTGGTGTCTCCTAGATTGGCTAGGTGTCACTTGGGAGCCTCCGACAAGATTGTGGAGTTGAACCAAGGAGTTTGTAAGGGCAAGGAGATCGCCTACTTCATGAAGATCTACCGCTAGTGAGGCAAGTCCTGTGTGGGCGATGGCCATGGTGGGATAGACAAGGTTGCTTCTTCGTGGACCCTTCGTGGGGGGAGCCCTGTGTGGACTCGCGCAACCGTTGCCCTTGAGTGGAGCCCTGTGTGGACTCGCGCAACCATTACCCTTCGTGGGTTGAAGTCTCCATCAACGTGGATGTAGGATAGCACCACCTATCCGAACCACGGGAAAAACATCCATGTCTCCAATTGCGTTTGATCTCTCCAAACCCTTCCCTTTACATTCTTGCAAGTTGCATGCTTTACATTCCGCTGCTCATATACTCTTTGCATGATTGCTTGATATGTATTATGTGTGTTGAAATTGTGCCTAAACTCCACTTAAACCGAAAAGGCTTAAA
>NC_057806.1:41270932-41327753 GCF_018294505.1 Triticum aestivum | reverse complement strand
TCCTACAGACCATTAGAAGGCGGCGCTTCATCTTGAGGTTCTGAGGGGCGCAACCTTCCCTGATGTCTTGAAAGGTTCAGGGACTCGGGTTAGGCTACCCGTGGCCCATTACTCCAACAGTAGTCCCCGAAGATGATGAGGCACCGCGGCTGAGGAGCCGAGGGGCCTCAGCAGTTTCCTCCCCCAGGTGCTCTGGAAGGAATCTTTGTCCGACTCCCGACAGGCCGCCTAGCGGGAGCCGGCCACGTCCAGTCAGATTTGTCTGAAACTTCGAACGCAGCAGCGGGAACTAGGTGGTGTACTAGCTAAGCCTCCAGGCCCGCCGGCCGTTGTGGGCACGCCATGTGGCGTCAGCCAGCCGGGCCAACCTGCTAACCCACGCGCGTGATGGGACGTGACAACAGGCTGGGCCCATCACCACCGGGACTCGGCACGCGAGCGGATCCACTGCAGCCGAGGCGGGCGGTTGAGCTTCTTCATGGAGTTACTGCGTGCAGTAACTCGCGCGGTAAATGTGGGGACGTGGGGTTGTGGGCTCAGTTAATCCCACGATCCCATGCCTTGCTCCCTCGGCTTCATAGCCCTCCTGGCTATAAGTAGGGGGAGGAGGGGGAGCGGCGGAGCACGCGCGCCCTCCTGCCCCATCTTCGGCACCTCCTTCTTCCCCTCGCTGCTGCCGCACCGTCGTGCTCCGCCGAGGCACCACCGCAGTTCGCCGCTGCTAAGCTTCCCCGCTGCAAGCCTCTTTCTCGATCCTGCTTGGTCGCCATGACGCGCGAGAGGGGAGGGGACTAGGATGGCTCGGTGGTGATTGACGACCACCTCACCTTCCTCCACACGACGCGGTGGCTGCCCGGCCCGGGCTTCGTCAAGGTGCGCATGCCGCCGGTGACGGAGATCTCGCCGGTGCCACAGGGAGGCGAGCGGGTCATCTTCCGCTCGCATTTCCTCTGTGGCTTCGGGCTGCCGGCGAGTGGGTTTCTCTGCTCCGTCATGGAGTTTTACCATCTTTAGCCGCATCACTTGACGCCCAACACCGTGACGCTGCTGTCTGCCTTCGTCATGGCTTGCAAGGGCTACCTCGGCATCCTCCCCACCATCGAGTTGTGGGGTGCCTTCTTCTACACCAAATCGGACACCTCCGTCCGGGAGGTGGCAGCCCAGTGCGACGCCTTTGTCGCGGTGCGCCAGCCATCACCGAAGAACGCCATCCCCACCATCAAGCTATCACAGTCGGTGAAGCTGTGGCAGAAATTATATTTCTATGTGGAGAACGTCGACCCGGCGATCGACTTCATCAACCTTCCGCCCTATGAAGCCGGCCCCCCAGCTGAGCCTCGGGCCAACTGGGGCTATAAGCCAAAGCCCCTATCAGCCGACACCACTGCCGCCATCAACTGGCTCCGGGTGCTGACGGAGGCGGAGGGCCTCATGGCATCTGACTTGCTGGTCGCCTTCATTCAGCGCCGGGTTCTCCCGCTCCAAGGCCGGCCTCATCTGATCTGCCGGATGAGCGGGCATCACGACCCGAGCCGGATGTGCACAAGGGACATGCCGACTGCCGAGGTGGCCCGGATGGTGAATGAGATCGCCGACCTCAAGTTGTGGGAGGGGTCATGGCGGTTTGGCAAGCGGCCATACTCCCGTGCCGACCCGCCACCTGCGGTAAGCTCTTTCAACTCTTTCCTTTCGGCACTTGTCTTGGTCTTGATCTTGGTCTTGAACACTCGATCTTTGGGCCGCAAATCTACATGTCCCTGGCGACGGCCGCCGTCTTGGGGCCGGGTGGTAACTACCAGTCGGCCCGGGAGGAGAGCGATGTAGATGACCCCGACTTGGGGTCGGCTGTCCTAGAGGACAACGCCATAGGCGGCAGCGACGTAGCGGGCGGCTCCGAAGAAGGCGGCATCGAGACTTGGCCTGACGACGGCGATGAGGACAACGAGCCGCGCCCTGTGCAAGGCGCCGGCAAGGTGGACGCGGGCCCCTCCGCCGAGCCGGCTGCTCGAGGCGGCACGCGAAAGCGTAAACAGGGCGCCACCTTATTCGGCAGCGCGCCGAAGAAGGCCAAGAACCTGACCGCCGTTACTAGGCGGAAGGAGGCCGCCGCGACGGTGGCCAAATATAAGAAGCTCCCGTAGGCGCCTCCCATGGTGTCGGCGTAAGTATCTTTTCTTGCGCTTTTCTTTCTTGCTGACTCTGTCTGAGTTTCTTTACTTTACTTTCCTTGGCTTAGGGCCCCGCTCTCTCTTGAGAAGTCGGCATCCGCTTCCATCATTGGGTCGGTGGAGACCTCCACCACCACCCGGCTAATCAATCCGGCCGCCGACGTCCGGAAGGCGCAGGAGCAAAACGCACGGGAGGTGCGCGAGGAGCAGGAAGCCGCCCGCCTGGAGAAGGCGGAGGTGGACAAGGCAGAAGCCGCCACCTTGAAGAAGCTGGCGGAGGCCGAGGCCGCTACCGCGGTTAAGGAGCAGGTAGAAGAGGCCGCGCGCCACCAGTCGGCATTATTCGTCATCCCTCTGAACTCCGCGCCGCCACCACCAGAGTTTGTGGTGCCGACTGGCAGAGCGAGCGACAAGCACCCGATCATGGAGAGGGATGGCGGCGATGTCGTCATGCCGGACGCGGCTGTGCCTTCGCCACCACCATCTGGAGATGCGCGAGACAAGCAGCCGGCGGACGCACCGGTGCCGCCAGCCGGAGACGAGATGGTGACTAGCTTGACTCCCGAGGTCCGCACACCATCGCGCCTCCGGTTTGCGAAGGCGGCTTCGGCGCCGTGCCCGCTGGAGGCCGGTGCTGTGAGCTCTTCGATCCTGGACGTCGAGGCGACCAGCGCCGCGCCCACTGAGTGGGTGCGGGAAGGCGGGACGGGCCCTTTGAATCAGGCGATCCTAGACGTTCAAGGCAAACTCCGAGCCGAGGCTGATGCCTTGAAGCAGTGCAACCAAGCGTTCCTGGAGTCGCGAGCCGCCGTCCGGGTATGCTTCTTGGTTCTTCGTCTTTGATTCTCGTGTTTCTTATACTTCTCTATGGGGGCGCACCCATGCACCCACTGGGTGTAGTCCCCGAGTTTCGGGCCGGCTACTGAGCAGGCGGCTCGGAACTTTAATTGGCGAGCTCCGAGTACTAACATTTTCTGATATCTTCACTGCAGGATTATCATAACCTTCGCGCTGCCGCCTTCAACTCCAATGTCTAGGAGCTGAATCAATGAGCCGCCGACTTGTCGGAAAGCTGGAGTAAGTCTTTGTTTTGTTTCTCCATGGGGGCGTGCTGGCGCACTCGCGGGCTGTAGTCCCCGAGATTCGGGCTGACTGCTGAGCAGTCGGGCCGGATCTCCCCGGCGACTGTTCTTCTTCTTGGTAGCTAGTGATAACTTCTTTCTCTGCGGGGGCACACTGGTGCACCCGTGGGCTGTAGTCCCCGAGACTCGGGCCGACTGCTGAGCAGTCGGGCCGGATCTCCCCGGCAACTATATCTCTCATTGTTGATTGTTGATGTCTTTTTCTTCTTCTACTTTTGCAGAGGCCAACGTCGCCCTGGAGCAGCTGCTGGGCGAAGCCAACACCGTGCTGCATGCCAAGGAGGCAGACTGCAACAAGCTGGCCAAGGAGCATGACCGGTTGGTCATGCAACTGGCGGAGCAGGCGGAGCTTCTCAAGAAAACCCAGAAGGAGGTGGAGGAAAAGGAGGCCGCCCTCCTTGCTGAGTTCGAGACCGAACGCTCCGCTTGGACCAACAAGGAGGCTTTGCTGACTGCCGACTTCGGCAAAATTGAGGACATGGTTGACGGTGAGCTTCCCTCTTTTGTCTTTCTTCGAGCTGCCGGCTACTTGATCGAACCGGCTTCTTGTCTCTAATTGGCTCTTTTGATTTCTGTCTGAGCAGACTTCTTCCCTGGTCACTCTGGCGCTGCCAATCAGGCCATCAAGGCTGATCGCGAAGGGCAGAGGGCGGAAGGTTCGCAGATTGCTGCCAATGCCCCCCGGACCCTTAGCGAGCAGCTTCTTAGCATCCAGGCCTGTCTTCGGCCGGCTCTCGGATGATGCACCATCTTCAGCGTGTCGGCGCCTAGGCGATCGCCGCCCTGTGGCCAGACATGCCGACTTCACGTACACCCAGCCGGATTGCCGACTGGCTAGAGGTGGCGGCCGGCCGCCTTGAGGCTTGGAAGGGTTCCTTGGCCGGGGCTGTGGCATCCGGGCCTTGGAGTTCGTCAAAGCGTGGTACCCTGGGTTGAATCTAGCCCAGTTGGCCACGCTTCGACTAGAAGCAAAAGAGGAGCTGGTGGCGGTGGAGCGTGAACTTGTCCAGCAGGCAGCGGCGATCGCCTAGTACACCAATACCAGCATCTTCGTCCCGGAGCTGGCTGAGAATGACACCGAGGCGCCGCCAGAGTGGTTCGGGCTGAACCCGGAGGATGGCGAGGACTCGGCCGAAGTGATCGACTCCAGCGACGAAGGAGAAGGCGAGGAGGACGAGGAAAGTGAAGAGGAGGCGCCAGAGGTCGGAGCGAACGGCCAGCCTTAGCTTGATCGCGCCTCAAGCAACAAGCAGCGCTCGAGCGTGCCGACTGCTGCTGGAGGCGACCAAGTGGAGACTGACCAGCCGTCCACTCCACCAACCGGCACCACCGACTCCGCCAACCAGCCTGCCCCCTCAGCTCCTCCCTAGGCTGCCGTCTTACCTTTACTTTTCCTGCTTTACCAGTCTCGACAAACTTTGTTAAATTTGCACAATTCCACCTGCGGGGTGTATTTTAAACTCTGTTGAATGCTGGCCAAGGGCCTTTTTATATGTAAATATGCTCGCCGAGTTCTATCTTTCCTTGCTTTCTGCTCCTTGGCTTTTTTCCATTCCCGCCTTCCCCGAGCTGCCGTCTTGCCAGCCAAAGAGCCGCTCTGCGGACTGTGGCTGGGTCAAGTACTTGGCTGCTTTCGGGAAGGCAAGTACTTAGCCGATTAGAGTGTTTAGCAAGTTAAGTAGAAGCCGGCCGGCCGGCTGCTCGGCAGCTGGTCGGCGAAGCGGGAGGCCGGCTTGGACTATGTGCATGCTTTGGGTCCTTAGCCATTTTTCATGCGGACACCCTTTCTGCCTTAAGTCCTGCCCACCGGACAGTCGCTCTGCGAGCTGCGGCTTCCGGCAGGAGAAGGTTTAAGTGCCAACACATTACTTGTCCGGCTGCAGGAAGCATTACATAGTACAAGGCGGCGAGTCCCCGGGTCGACTGGTCGAACCCGGTGCCACGCGGACTAACGAAATAACACATTCATAGGCATAATACTTATCATATAGATAAAAGAGGGCAGTCCCCGAGCTCTTCTCGGGGGACCCGGAGTCTTTGTACTTAATACAAAAGTTGGCGTGGTACATACTGCATCAACTATAAAACCTTCGGAGGAGATTTGCATTCCATGGTCGCTCCGTCTCCTTGCTGGAGTCGTCTCTTTTGCATGCTCGAGGCTTCTGAGCATCAATCATGTAGTAAGAGTCATTGCCCAACACCTTGCTGATGATGAAGGGGCCATCCCAAGGTGCTGAGAGCTTGTGCTAGCCGGATGTTCGCTGGATCAGCCGGAGCACAAGGTCTCCCTCTTGGAAGGATCTTGGCTTGACCTTTTGGTTGTAGTATCTGCGCAGGCTCTGCTGGTAGATGGTGGATCGGCTGAGTGCCAACAGCCGGCCCTCTTCCAGCAGATTGACGTCGTCTTCTCGCGTTTCTTTTGCCTCCTCTTCGGTGTACATGGTGACTCGAGGGGAGTCGAATTCTATGTTCGTCGGGATGACGACTTTGGCACCGTAGATGAGGAAGAAAGGCGTGAAGCCAGTTGACTTGTTCGGAGTTGTGCGTAGGCTCCAGAGGACGGCCGGCAGCTCATCGAGCCAACAGCCGGTCGACCGCTCCAGAGGCTCGACCAGTCGGGGCTTGATGTCGGACAAAATGAGGCCGTTTGCTCGCTCCACCTGGCCGTTTGACTGCGGATGGGCAACGGACGCTAGGTCCAGTCAGATGCCCTGCGTCACCTAGAAACAGGCCAAGGCGCCTATGGCAAAGTTTGTGTCGTTGTCGGTGATGATGCTGTGTGGTATGCCATACCAAATGGTGATGTCGGAGATGAAGGTCACATTAGTCGGACCGTTCAACTTCTTAATTGGCTTTGCTTCTATCCAGTTGGTGAACTTGTCCACCGCGACAAGCAGATGAGTCATGCCACCGCGTGCTGTCCTAAATGGTCCCACCATATCCAGCCCCCAGACAGCGAAGGGCCAAGCAATGGGGATGGTCTTGAGTGCAGAAGCCAGCCGATGTGGCCTCGAGCGGAACTTCTGGCACCCTTTGCATTTCTGGACCAAGTCTTTGGCGTCTTCTAGAGCAGTCGGCCAGAAAAAACCATGGTGGAAAGCATTGGCCACGAGTGATCTTGAAGCGGCATGGTGACCACACTCGCTTGATGGATATCTTTGAGGATTGCTTGGCCTTGCTCTGGCTCCACGCAGCACTGGTAAACACCAGTGACACTGCGCCTCACAAGTTCTCTGTTGGCGATGGTGTATGCTGCTGCCCGACGTTGCACTTGCCGGGCCGAGATCTCGTCAGTCGGCAGCTCTTTGTTCACCAGAAAGTTGAGGATGGGCTGAGCCCAGGAAGGTGCTGCAATTTCTTTGACTGCTAGGACTGCTACTTGCACAGGATCCGGCGAATGCCGAGTTCCTTGGCAAAGTGAACCCATGAATGAGTGCTTCGTATTCAGCAACATTGTTGGAGGCGGCAAAATGGATTTGCAGCACATATCTGAGCTTGTCGCCTTTGGGAGAGGTGAGGACAGAGTCGACTCCCAAACCGGTGCGTATATTGGAACCATCAAAGTGCATTCACCAATGGGTGGAGTCTGGCGCTGGCGGCAGGTACTGGATCTCGGCCCAGTCAACGAGGAAGTCGGCCAGTGCTTGTGACTTGATGGCAGTGCGAGGCTGGTAGTAGATGCTGTATGGTGAAATTTATGGCCCATTTGGCCACTCGGCCTGAAGCATCCCAGCTTCCAATGATCTCAGCAATTGGGGCAGTGCAGACCACAGTGATTGGGTGCTCTTGAAAATGTGGCTTCAGTTTCTTGGCGGCAAAGTGCACGCCGTAGCACATCTTCTAGTAGTGGGGGTAGTTCTGCTTGGAGGTGGACAACACTTCACTCAGGTAATACACCAGCCTCTGGACTGGTAATGCTTTGCCTTCTTCCTTGCGCTCCACAACTATGACTATGCTGACCAACTAACTGGTAGCGGCGATATAGAGGAGCATGGGCTCCTTAGGAGTCGGAGCCTCCAAGACAGGCGGAGTGGTCAACATCTTCTTTAGCTGGAGAAAAGCTTCATCCGCCTTGTCGTTCCACTTGAAAAAAGTGGTCTTCTTCATGAGCTGGTACAGGGGAAGAGCCTTCTTGCCCAGCCGACTGATGAAATGGTTGATGGATGCCAAGCAGCCGGTGAATTTTTGCACATCCAGCAGTCGGGTGGGCACCTCCATCCTCTCGATGGCCTTGATCTTCACAGGGTTGCATTCTATTACGCGCTCTGAGACCAGAAAGCCAAGAAGCTGGCCGGATGGTACTCCAAAGACGCATTTCTCCGGGTTGAGCTTGATCTGGAATCGGCGCAATTTTTCGAAGGTCTTCTAGCCGCGTTCCATGCTTCTCCATCTTCACCACAACATCGTCCACATAGACGTGGGTGTTTCTGCCGAGTTGCTTGAGGAGACACTTCTGCATGCAACGCTGAAACATGGAGCCGACATTTCTCAAGCCGAACGTCATGGTCAGGTAACAGAAGGCTCTGAATGGCGTGATGAAGGCGGTCTTCAGCCTGTCAGTCGGGTTCAGCTTGATCTGATGATACCCTGAGTATGCATCCAAAAAACTTAACAGCTCACATCCATCTGTGGAGTCTATCACTTGGTCGATTCTTGGTAATGCAAAGGGGTCTTTGGGACAAGCTTTGTTGAGGTTGTATAATCAATACACATGCGCCACTACTTGTTCTTCTTCAGCACTAGTACTGGGTTGGCTAACCATTCTGGAAAGAACACCTCCATGATGAAGCCGACTGCTAGAAGTCGGGCTATCTCTTCTCCAACAACTCTTCTCTTCTCTTCCGACAAGCGGCGCAAGGGTTTCCTGACTGGCTTGGCATCAGACCGGACATGTAGCTTGTGCTCGGCGAAATCCGTCGGAACACCCGGCATGTCCTTGGGAGACCATGCAAAGATGTCCCGATTCTCACGGAGGAAATCGACGAGCTCGCTTTCCTATTTGCTGTCAAGGTTTGCACCTATGACAGCGTGCCTCTCCGGGTGCTCCAGGTCCAAGGGTATCTTCTTCGTTTCTTTCGCCGGCTTGAACGAGCCCTCGGCTTCCGACTCCTTGGGATTGGGCGACATCTCCGGCTGCTTGCCTGCCATTGCCACAACCCGGTCCAGGAGCCGCTTCTCGGCCGCAATCACGAGGGACTCGGCTAGCCGGCTGCTATTTGTTGCATAGGCGGATGACTTCTTGTAGTCCCCAGTTATGGTTAGGATTTCCTTGGTGCTTGGCGTCTTCATCTTGTGGTAGGCATAGTGGGGGACCGCCATGAACTTGGCCAGAGCAGGCCGGCCAAGTAGCGCATTGTCGGGGCTCTCAAGGTCCACCACCTCAAACCAGACTGGCTCTCGGTGAAAGTGTTCTTTGTCTCTGTAGAGGATGTCGATCTGTGTCTTGCTGATTGGTGAGTAGGAAAGGCCAGGAACTATGCCATGCAATATTGTCCGGCTGGGCTGAAGACGTTTCTGCTTGATTCCCAACTTCTCCATAGTATCTTTATACATGATGTTGATGCTGCTGCCGTGATCTATCAGAACTCGGGAGAAGCGAGCAGCCCGCCTCTCCGTGGCAAAAGTGGCATCCAACAACAGAGCAGAAGAGCTAGGAGAAGGCATCACCTTCGGGTGGTCAGCTCTGCTCTAGCTGATAGGCTCTCAGACCAATGCATGAACTCGGGGGTCTCTGATGCCAATGCATTTACTTCTTGTTGCCGCTGCCGTCTACTGTGCCTGTCGTCGGCCACGCTGGTGAACACGACATAAGCCCCATGCTCTTCAGGATATTCATCTTGTATCGCGCCGACTGGCTGAACTGTCGGCTGCTGAGGAGGAGGAGGCGGCGGGCCGGCAGGCGGAGGAGGCTGGAGTCCATCACCCTTGGCAACCCTGGTGAGCCAGTGGCACTTCCGAGTGGTGTGGTTGGACGGCTTCACGGCACTGTGGAACTTGCAGGGTGCATCGAGAGTTTGCTCGTACGAGAAGGCAGGTAACCAATTGGGTGTGCCGCCCTTCTAGCGTTTGGGAGGAGGCTGCCCCTTCGGCAGGTGGTCTTTGACTGCCGCCACCTGCCAGCTCGTGGAAGCCGGCTGCATGGCCTTGCGCTTGTTGTCGTTTGGTTGCTGTCGCCGACTGGTGTCATCAGCCGGTGTCCAAGGAGCTTGAGGGGCCACCTTGCCCGACGCATTAACTTGGATCTCCGCCTTCATGGGGGAGTCGGTCATGGCATACTTGTCTGCTATGATCAACAGTTCGTCGAGGGTCGCCGGCTCGTCGTAGAGAAGCTTGTGCTTGAGGAGAGTGCCCTCTCGGCACCCGGCAGTGAAGTACTGGATGGCCTGCACCTCGTGCATGCCCTCGCAAGAGTTGCGCAGCTCGGCCCAGCGCGTGAGGTAGTCGCGAGTCGACTTGTTGGGGCCTTGGATGCACAAGGAGAGCTAGCGAGGCTTGGGCGGCCACTTGTACGTGTTAGTGAAGTTGCGAATGAAGGCTTCAGTGAAATCAACCCAGCTGTTGATGCTGCGGGGCTTCAGGCTATTCAGCCACGTCCGGGCTGTGCCCTGGAGCATGAGCGGGACGTACTTCATGGCAACGCGCTTGTTGCCGTTGGCGATGCTGACGGGTGTGGAGTAGTCGACCAGCCAGTTCTCCGGCTTCACAGAGCCGGTGTACTTGGGCGTATCTCTCGGGAGAGTGAACCCTTTAGTGAAGGGCTCATCTCGGATGCGGGGGCCAAAGCAAGGCGGACCTAGCTCGTCTTCTTCTTCTAGCGCCAGGGATCAGTTGAGGCGGTCGATCCGGTGGCGGGCGTCGTTCTCTTCGACTCCTTCTCGATGACTAAGGCGGTCGCTGAGAGTCGGGTGGTCTACAGGCGGCAGGGAAATGTGCCTATCCCTGTGGGGAGGGGGAGGCGGACAGTCGTCTCGTCGCCGCACTGCTCTTGGGCGGCCATCTTGGTCGCGCTCAATGGTGATGTGAGTCCGGCTGCGGCTGGCAGCCGGCTCCTTGTCTCTTCTATCACGGACGCCACCAGTCGGCATCCGGGATGTCGCGCCTTGGTCCCGGCGAGGAGGTGGATCGTCATTTCGCCGGTTGGGTGCTTCAGTGCGGCAACCGGCCTCTTGCTACTTAGCAGCCGCGTTGAGGAGCTGCTGGACGCGTTCCGTCATGTGGTGACACTCCTCGCCCTCAAGCTTGTCGAGCTCGTCCGCTGCCGCCTGGGCAGCTCGTATGTTCTCTGCGGGCATGCGGTAGACGGGACGATATGTCCCGAACATGCTAGCGATTGTTGCGCCATGCTGCCGGATTAGGCCAATGCGGCTAGGCCCACCAGGAGTCAGCGTGCTACTGACAGCACGGTCCATCTCCGCTGGTAGGCCTCCGTAAGGCCTCTCATGCTGGCCAGCCGGGTGGCGCTCTCGACGAGCCGGACACGGCGTGCCTCCAGTGTCTCAGCATCGGCGTCTTCCGGGATCGGCACAGTCAGGTCTTGCATCACCGCCTGCAATGGATCCTGGCCACCTCCGCCAGAGTGCTCTTCGTGGCTAATGACGAGCATTTCCGTGATGGTGCTGCCATCGTTGTCCGCGCGAGGAAGCAACTCATCGTAGACCACCACGTTGGTGGGAACGCATCAAGCGACGTCGTGTCGGAGTCATCCAACATCGGGTCGTTTGAGCCAATCGAGTCCAAGTCTGCAGCAGGCTCGCTGGCGACATGGAGCTGATCGAGGAGGCTCACGAGGTGGCTCTCGGGGCCTTATGTGCCCGCGTCAGGCTCGGGCTCGTCGGAGAGGCGGAACTCGCCAACAAGATCCGCGAGGCAGCTCGCTGCGCAGGCGACCTCCACTCGGTCAGTGTATCGGCACAGACGCCGTCTGGCGTGTCGGGCTGGCTGCGCTCGCCAGGAAGGAACAAGGTTCCTGTCCAGAACAGGTCTCCGGAAGACGGTGCACCTCGCCCCACGGTGGGCGCCAAAATTCGGGGGTTGGGTGCGACATATGCCAATGGATGGCTTATCATGGTGGGAGCGAGTAGAACGTCGCCGGTGCCTGGAAGCGGGATGAGGCATAGACACGAACGCCGGCGCACTTTACCCAGGTTCGGGGCTCTCCTAGGAGATAACACCCCTAGTCCTGCTCTGCGGGGTCTCCGCATGATCACTAAGACACTAGTGGGTACAGATGTGCTCCTCGAGCTATTTGCTAGAGGTAGAAGGAGGCCAGGCTTACCTCTTCTCCCCCTATGTGTAAGTCTAATTCTAACAGCTTCCAACCCTTTACATGTGTGCCTTGGGGGGTTTATATAGGCCTACCCCCCAGGGGTAAAATGGTAATCTGGCTGGGGTAGGACCCGGCTGTTAGTGTCTCTGGTCACTAGCTTCTCCGCCGGCTGCTGGGGCCCACTGCCTAGTGGGCCCCGCCGACTGGTCTGGTACGGAGGCGACAGGCCGCTCCTGCCGCTCGCGGGTCTTGCCGGCTGCTGATTACTGTTGCTGTGATGCTAATGACGCATGCTTGGTCGGGGGAGCGTGGCTACAGTCCCACCGCCTAACTGGAGATCACTGTAGCCACACCGGGTCTTATCTAGTTAATGGTGCACGAGCCCCGAGGAAGGAACGGGCTGCCTGCTAGAAGCCGGCCTCCCTCGGGTCCGACTGGTGAGGCTTCCGCCGTCTTCCGGGCTCTCGCTGCCTGGTAGGGCCCGCCGCCTGCAGGCCGTACCGACAGGCCATCATGGGAACAGGGCTTCGCCTGCCAGTAGCGACATCAGGGGCGGAGTGGCGACAGTGCCGCGCCGGGCGGAGATCTCCGCCTGTACGGAGCACTGTGGCCACGCCCGGCCCTGTATATGGGGGCGATGGGCTACACTATAGCCTCACCCTGTCTTGTCTTTTTAATGGGGGCGCAGACTCTAAGGTTGCTGTGGGCCGCCTGCTGGAAGCCGGCCTCTCGGGAGGCCACCTGTGAGGAGTCGGCCCATCTTGGCGCCGCCTTCTGGAGCTTAGCCGCCTTCTGGAAGCCGGCCGCTTGGGCCAGCCAGCCATCAGAAGGCGGCGCTTCATCTTGAGGTTCTGAGGGGCGCAGCCTGCCCCGATGTCTTGAAAGGTTCAGGGACTCGGGTTAAGCTACCCGTGGCCCATTACTCCCACACTGCCGCACCCAAGTCCTCTTAATTTGGTGGCGCCCTCTATGGCACGCCGTGCCCCTTAATCTCGACTATCGTCAGCTATCTCTCTTCAATGATTTTGAAATCCCCAGAGCCATCATCTCCTCCCACCAGGGCTCCATTCAAAGCCTCTGCATCCCGTCATACTACCTGAGCAAGCATACCATGCCCTGCATGGTGGATGCCTAGCTGAAATCCCCTGAATTCATAGAACTACAGCTGCTTGAGTTCTACTATTCCCCTGGAAATCACCTACCAGATACCGAACGCCATCTACCTGTGCCCTCAGCACCGATGTCCATCTCACGGTTTTCCTCCTCTCTCCACACCACCACCTTTGCGCTGTGCAACCTACCAGACAATCCGGTACTAAACCTTCGACTCCCATTTCTGAAGAAACTTTCACTTATGCGGGTTTGTATATCGGAGGCCTCATTGCACAACATCATCCACTCCAGTTGCCCTGCCCTGGAGTGCTTGGTGCTTGTTTTCACAGTTAGAATCCGTTGTCTCCAAATAAAGTCACCTAACCTTGTAAGAATTGGAATTTGTTTTCATGGAAGGTAGCTCATCATCCAAGATGCCCCTTCACTTCAAACGTTGATCATTGATTCTAGTTATTCACCGTTGCAAATAACCGTCCTCTCTGCGCCTAAACTGGAGACCTTGGGTGTAATACATGATCTTTGTGCTCATTTCAATATGGTGTTTGGCTCCACAGTTCTTCATGTACTTTACATTATCATCTACACTTGTAACCATAAGCTGCATTTTAAATTTCTGCGCATAAGTTATATGTCATCTTGGAGTACACATTTTGTACTAATATTGTGTTCTATGCTCAATGAAGAGTTTCTCCATGGATGGCCTATCAATGGTGCTGGATTCTGTCAAGATCTTATATATCCAAATGAATAGTTTTGATCTGAACAAGATTATTGGCTTGCTGCAATGCTTTCCATGTCTGGAGAAGTTGTATGTAAAGGTGATAATTTCACGCACATTGGAAGCCCGCATATAGTATACTATAATTAACCGTTCAGTTGTTGCTCTTTTGACACTCCTTTTTTTAGACCTTAACTATTTTCAATCTTCATGTCTATTCAAGCAACATGACGGGGTAAGAAAGTTATAACCAATCGGTGGATTCGTAAGCATCGTGATTTTCTCACTTCTCATGAGATTCAATTGAAGACAATAACGCTAGAACGATATGTAGCCAACCGTGCAAACACTACATTTGTCACATTCTTCCTGCTGAATGCGAGGTTACTATTGTCCATCAGGCTTAAGTTTATCAGCAACATGGTTTTGACGGATGGGTATGTGGAAGAGCAAAAAAGGAGTTTCAGGTGGGCAAAAGAGCTTCTGAACGTGCCGGCTTCTATTTACAACATATTGTGGTCATAATCCAGTAAATTTTACGACCCAGGATGTTCATTCTATGGACCTGACCGATCCATTTGACTGTGACTGCCAAAAACAGTGCTGGAGTTAGATGTTGTTGCCCTTTTCAACCTGGGTTTTTTTGTAAACCTGATGAACAATTAACCCTCGTGCTTTTGTACTGTTTGCAAGCTGGAGTTATATGTTCTTGCCCTTTTCAACTCGGATGAGACTGTCATATTTTCTTTGAAGCAAGGCAAATGGCTTGCCAGTCGTTTAATTTAGAGTGAAATATTATAACTAACAAATCCCAACCAAGGGAAATAACATCACTCTCGCCGGCTGCTTGAGCTCACTGTGCATTACAGAAGCCAAGTGATTAGCCCCCACCAGCACCCACAAACTTATTTCTAACAAGCACATCAAATGGGCTGTAAATTTTCATAGGAAGGGCTGCATGACCATGACAGATTTGGATTCTGACATTTGGGACCCGCGAGGAAATAGCCTATCCAAGGTAGTGTCGACTTACTAGCCAGTCAATAAACGATTCTGCCTACCAGCCGTTGGATTGACATCCAACATCTGTCATGTATCTTCTATCTCTTGTCTTCTTCTTCCTCCACCCACCCAAACCAAACCACCCCGTCGTCTCCGCCTGCTCCCGCCTCCCATAGTTGGCTGCGCCTCCGCCGCCCTACCGTACGTACCCTCCAACGTTGGCCAGTCCCTCCCTTGATTCCCCCACACGTCCTGTTATTCTCCGGCGACGTTAGCCCCAACATGCACCCGCACCCGAACCAGTCGGCCCTCATACTCCCCTCCACCTGCGACTGGACCGGCGCATCTTCCACAGCTCCTATTCATTCCTTCCGAGGCCTTGTCGTCAGCCTCCGCCTTGCGGCCTTGGTTCGCTCACCGTGCACAGTGCGCTGCCCTCTTGCGCTGTCAACGTCGTCAACAACCGAGAGGAACAAGGATATGACTGTACGTGGGAGGATGACAGTAGGGACCCACCAGCATCATGGCAGTACACAAGCAAGTGCCTCTATATTACAAGCCCAAAAATATGGTTCCTCCTAATGGTTGGACATCTGGGGCTCACGCCATTGTCAACATAGTCAATAAACGAGAGAATTACACTACGAGCGGCTGACACCAGGGACCCAGCAGGTCGCGCTGTTTTTTTGAGGAACAAGCAGTTGTTATTTATACTAGTTTTAGCGATGGATTAGGGTAACAACGGGGCTGTGCGGGGGCTGTGGCCCGTCTAGCCAGGGTTTTATTTATGTTTACCACATCATGAGCCCAGTTGAGTTTTTTTCTTCCTGAAAATGGCTAGCCCAGTTCTATTTTTTAAAAGAAATACCTAAACGAGGCCTACTTGCTTTATCAGCCCTGCTAGGCTGCAAATCTTTCAAAACGAGGAGAGTTTCATTCGGTTTGCCCAGAAATGGGTTGTACATTTTTAAAACACATCAAACCGGGAATTAGTTTCAATTTTTTTTCATTACAAGATTTTAATTTCCATTGATTTTTATGCTTGGACAATTATTTGGATTTTATATTTATATAAATTATTTTTCAAAATAGTTTGAATGTGAATCGATATTTTGGGATTAAAAATAGTTGACCGCACCGAAATATGAAAAATATCCGTATACTTTTTAACCATGGACACAATATGGGGTGTAATGCTAACAAAAAGAAGATGGGCTCCAAAAAAAGTCTTAAGAATTAGCAAATGGGATGTACATTCTTAGAAATAATGCACACGAGAGCAGTGACTGTTGGATGTCCATCCAACAGCTGTCGTGCTTCTTCAATCTTTGCTTTTCCTGCTCCAGCCGCTCAGACAAGCACCGGCGGGACTGCCTGCTCCCTCCTCCCGCAGCCGGCTATGCTGCCGCGCAGGCCTCACCGCCCCACCATACTCCCATCGCTGGCCTAGCCATCCCTCTACTCACCCACACCTGCTGTTATTCTCCGGCGATGACAAACGAACCAGTAAACCCTCATACAGTCGTACTCCCCTCCGCGTGGGAAACAACTACTGAGTCTTCCCTGCCTCCATGTCGTTCCCTTCCTAGGCCTCGCCGTTGGCCACCGCCCTGGTGCTCTCGGCGCGGCCTGGTCAACGTGGTCAATGAACGAGATCCATCGGAAGTGGACTGTACGTGGAGAGGCTGACAGCTGGATCCACGGCCGCACGCAAGGAAATGCCTCCTTATTACGTGCAAAATAATGATTCCTCCACCTGACAGCTAGGACCCACGGGAAGGGCTTCTGTATTTCACGGAAAAAATGTTCCCCCCACTGACAGGTCGGACCCACCAGCTATATCTTTGCACGCAAGGAAGTGCCTCCTTATGACGCACAAAAAATGAATACCCCCTGCTAGCTGGGACCCACCATAGTAGGTGGCTAACTTGTGGGCCTACTAAGTTGACGGGGACAAAGGGCGTTGTCAACTTAGTCAATATGAACGATTCTAGCTCCAGTGACCGTACGATGTCCATCCAACGGCCATAGTGCTTCTTCAACCTCTGGTCTTGTTGCTCCAGCCGCCCAAAGCAGCGCCGGTCGTGCCGCCTGCTCCTGCCTCCCATGGCCGGCTGTGCTGCCGCGGAGGCCTCACCGGCCCCATACCACTCCCACCGCTGGCCAGGCCATCCCTCCACTCACCCACACCCCCGTTATTCTGCGATGACGGCAGACTCACATCGCAGACGAACTAGTGAACCCTCGTACTCCTTTCTGCGTGGGCATCCACTGCCACGTCTTCCCAGCTCCGTGTCGTCCCCTTCCTAGGCCTTGCCGTCGTCCACTGCCTTGGTGCTCTCGGCGCAGCGTGGCCAATGTGGTCAACGACTAACTTCCATCGGAAGAGTACTGTACGTGGAGAGGCTGATAGATGGGTCCACAGCCGCAGCTGGGTCCACGGCCACAGCCCAGTTTTTTTGTGATTTTCCAAGTAAGTCGCTTTGTCAGGCCTGTTGGGCTGAAAATCTTTCAAGACGAGGAGAGCTTCATTCGGTTGGCCAAGAAAATGGCCTATGAGTAATGAGGAATGGGTTGTAAATTTTTAAAACACATCAAACCGGAAATTAGTTTCAAATTTCTTTTTTCATTTCAAGATTTTAAATTGCATTGATTTTTATGCATGGACAATTTGTTGGATTTTATATTGATATACATTTACTTTAAAATCAGTTTGAATGTGACTCGAAATTTCGGGATTAAAAACAATTTGGACCGCACCGAAATATGCAAAATTTCGTATAATTTTTTAACCGTGATATTAGAGTCGTGCTAGTTGAGTAGTTGTGAATTTGAGAAATACTTGTGTTATAGTTTGTGATTCCCGTAGCATGCACGTATGGTGAACCGTTATGTGATGAAGTCAGAGCATGATTTATTTATGATTGTCTTCCTTATGAGTGGCGGTCGGGGACGAGCGATGGTCTTTTCCTACCAATCTATCCCCCTAGGAGCATGAGCGTAATACTTTGCTTTGATAACTTGTAGATTTTTGCAATAAGTATATGAGTTCTTTATGACTAATGTTGAGTCCATGGATTATACGCACTTTTCCTCCTTCCACCATTGCTAGCCTCTCTAATACCGCGCACTTTTCGCCGGTATCATACACCCACCATATACCTTCCTCAAAACAGCCGCCATACCTACCTATCATGGCATTTCCATAGCCATTCCGAGATATATTGCCATGCAACTTTCCACCATTCCATTTATTATGACACGCTCCATCATTGTCATATTGCTTAGCATGATCATGTAGTTGACATCGTATTTGTGGCAAAGCCACCATTCATAATTCTTTCATACATGTCACTCTTGATTCATCGCATATCCCGGTACACTGCCGGAGGCATTCATATAGAGTCATATTTTGTTCTAAGTATCGAGTTGTAATTGTTGAGTTGTAAGAAAATAAAAGTTTGATGATCTTTATTTTTTGAGCATTGTCCCAAGTGAGGAAAGGATGAGGGAGACTATGATTCCCCCACAAGTCGGGATGAGACTCCGTACGAATAAAAAAAAGAGAAAAGAGGCCATAAAAAAGAGAAAAGGCCCAAATAAAAAAAAGAGAAAAAGAAAGAAGGGACAATGTTACTATCCTTTTACCACACTTGTGCTTCAAAGTAGCACCATGATCTTTATGATAGAGAGTCTCATTTTGTCACTTCCATATACTAGTGGGAATTTTTCATTATAGAACTGGGCTTGTATATTCCAATGATGGGCTTCCTCAAATGCCCTAGGTCTTCGTGAGTAAGCGAGTTGGATGCACACCCACTTAGTTTCTTTTGTTGAGCTTTCATATACTTATAGCTCTAGTGCATCCGTTGCATGGCAATCCCTACTCACTCGCATTGATATCTATTAATGGGCCTCTCCATAGCCCATTGATACGCACGTTGATGTGAGACTATCTTCCCCTCTTGTGTCTTCTCCACAACCACCATTCTATTCCACATATAGTGCTATATCCATGGCTAACGCTCATGTATTGCGTGAAGATTGAAAAAGTTTTGAAAATATCAAAAGTGTGAAACAATTGCTTGTCTTGTCATCGGGGTTGTGCATGATTTAAATACTTTGTGTGGTGAAGAGAGAGCATAGCCAGACTATATGATTTTGTAGGGATAACTTTCTTTGGCCATGTTATTTTGAGAAGACATAATTGCTTTGTTAGTATGCTTGAAGCATTATTATTTTTATGTCAATATGAACTTTTGTCTTGAATCTTTCGGATCTGAATATTCATAACACAATTAAGAAGAATTACATTGAAATTATGCCTAGTAGCACTCCGCATCAAAAATTATGTTTTTATCATTTACCTACTCGAGGACGAGCAGGAATTAAGCTTGGGGATGCCTGATACGTCTCCGATGTATCTATAATTTTTGATTGCTCCATGCTATATTATCTACTGTTTTAGACCATATTGGGCTTTATTATCCACTTTTATATTACTTTTGGGACTAACCTATTAACCGGAGGCCCAGCCCAGAATTGTTATTTTTTTGCCTATTTCAGTATTTTGAAGAAACGAAATATCAAACGGAGTCCAAACGGAATGAAACCTTCGGGAACGTGATTTTCACACCGAATATGACCCAGGAGACTTGGACCCTACGTCAAGAAAGAAAGGAGGTGGGCACGAGGTAGGGGGCGCGCCCTCCACCCTCGTGGGCCCCACCTTGGTCCACCGACGTACTTCTTCCTCCTATATAGCTACGTACCCCCAAACGATCAGATACGGAGCCAAAAACCTAATTCCACCGCCGCAACCTTCTGTACCCATGAGATCCCATCTTCGGGCCTGTTCCAGAGCTCCGCCGGAGAGGGCATCCACCACGGAGGGCTTCTACATCATCATAGCCCCTCCGATGAAGTGTGAGTAGTTTACCTCAGACCTTCGGGTCCATAGTTAGTAGCTAGATGGCTTCTTCTCTCTTTTTGGATCTCAATACAATGTTCTCACTACAAAAAAAAAGACACATCCGTGACATTTTCGGCCGAACAAAATTATTTTCTGTCATACATATGACACTTCTATGATGATAATTGTGACAAAACCCGGTATCATCATAGATGTGGTGGGCTCCTACTTCTATGACAAAAAATCATGACAAAAAATGGGCTTTTCGTCCTGGGCGGGCCGGAGACGCAGCTGCATGACATTCTATGGGTCGTCCGTGACGGAAAAAAACCGTGGTAGAAGCGAGGGGGAGGAAAATTTCAGGGAGTTCTCGGTTACGGTGGGAGGTCGGGGGCCAAGCGATGTGTGTTTCTCTCGTACACGTACGCGCGTGTGTGCGAGGCGTTGGCTCTAACTAAACCCCAGCGAAGCGTTGGGATCTAACTGAACCCGAGCGATTGCACTGCATGCTACGCGTTACTGAACCTGAGCGATCGATCGATGGCTGTTAACTGAAGCCGATCGAGCGATTCCTTCGCTACTGCTGCTAACTGAAGCCGATCGATGGGATGAACAGTGAGCGTTGCTGGGGGTTTGGATGAACAGTGAGCGGTGGCGTTGCCTCTGGATGAACAGGACCCCGTGGTGTGGTGGAGGGCTGGATGAACAGTAGACGGTGGAGGGGTGCCCGTGGAGGGGTGGATGAATAGGACCCCGTGGTGTGGAGGGCTGGATGAATAGTAGACGGTGGAGGGGTGCCCGTGGAGGGGTGGTTGAACAGGACCCCGTGGTATGGAGGGCTGGATGAATAATAGATGGTGGAGGGGTGGTTGAACAGTAGCCGGTGGAGTAGCGCGCGGTGGAGGCTGGATGAACAGGAGCCCGTGGAGGTTGGAGGAGGTCGACGTTGGAGATGAACAGTATCCCGTGGAGCCCCGTTTTGCGGTACGCCACACCCCTCCCGATGAACAGGACCCCTGTTTCGACCGTAGCGCTCCAACACAAGTCCGTTTCCTCTGTTTTGCGGTACGCCACACCCCTCCCAATCAACAGGACCCCCGTTTCGACCGTAGGAGGTCCGTTTCCTCCGTTTTCCGGTACGCCGCACCCCTCTCGATCAACAGGACCCCCGTTTGGACCGTAGGAGGTCTGTTTCCTCCATTTTGCGGTACGCCACACCCCTCCCGATGAACAGGATACCGTTTCAAACGTGGCCGGTCGAACACAAGGCCGTTTCCTCTGTTCTGCGGTACGCCAGGCCTCGTTTCCATCGCCTGTTCCGTCCAAGCCCTCCTGATGAACACGACGCATTCCGTTGCCTCCCCATGAACACGACGACGATGCTGTTTCTCCGTTCCGACCCAGCCATGTACACGAGCCCTCGTCGTACGTATGCGCGAGTAGGCGTTTGAGACCCCGCCCGTATGTACACATACGTGGTCGTATTTTCTTTCTTGCACCCTGACCGCTGTACGTACATGTACATGCTACGTGCGCGCCTCTACTACGACACATGCGCGCCTCTACATCGACCAGTATATGTGTACATACACGTTCGCGACCAGAATGACAACGCTACGTACGCTTCGACCAGGTGGGTCCCGACTGTTAGGCACTTCCTTGCGTGCGAAGATGTAGCTGGTGGGTCCCAACAGTCAGGGGGGTGAATCGTTTTTTTTGGACGTACTTCCTTGTGTGCGAAGGTGTAGCTGGTAGGTCCCAGCAGTCAAGGGGAACATTTTTTCGCGAAATACGTTGGCCCTTCCGGTGGGTCCCCGCTGTCAGGTGGAGGAATAATTATTTTGCACGTAATAAGGAGGCACTTCCTTGCTGCGGCCGTGGACCCAGCTGTCAGCCTCTCCACGTACAGTCCACGTCCGATGGAAGTCGTTCCTTGATCACGTTGACCACGCCGCGCCGAGAGCACCAGGGCGTTGGTCTGGACGACGGTGAGGCCTAGGTAGGGGACGACGCGGAGCCGGGGAAGACGCGACAGTGGAAGCCCACGCGGAGAGGAGTACGAGGGTTCACTGGTTCGACTGCGGTGTGAGGCTGCCGTCGCCGCAGGGCCTGGCCAGCGGTGGGAATAGTAGGGGCGGTGAGGCCTCTGCGGCAGCACAGCCGGCCACGAGAGGCAGGAGCATGCGGCACGACCGGCGCTGCTTTGGGCGGCTGGAGCAAGAAGACCAGAGGTTGAAGAAGCACTACGACCGTTGGATGGACATCGTATGGTCATTGGAACTAGAATCATTCATATTGACTAAAGTTGACAAAGGCCCCCGTCCCAGTCAACTTTGTAGGCCCACAAGTCAGCCTCCCACCATGGTGGGTCCCAGCTAGCAGGGGGAGTATTCATTGCTTTGTGCGTAATAAGGAGGCACTTCCGATGGGTCCGAGCTGACAGCGGGGGGAACATTTTTTTCGCGAAATACACTGGCCCGTCTAGTGGGTCCGAGCTGTCAGGGGGAAACGTTTTTTTTCACAAAATAAGGTGGCCCGTCCGGTGGGTCCCCGCTGTAAGGTGGAGGAATAATTATTTTGTGCGTAATAAGGAGGCACTTCCTTGCAGCCGCCTGGACCCAGTTGTCAGCCTCTCCACGTACAGTACTCTTCCGATGGAAGTCGGTCGTTGACCACGTTGACCACGCCGCGTCGAGAGCACCAGGGAGGTGGTCTGGATGACAGCGAGGCCTAGGAAGGGGACGACGTGGAGCCGGGGAAGACGTGGCAGTGGATGCCCACGTGTAGAGGAGTACGAGGGTTCATTGGTTCGCTGCGGTGTGAGGCTGCCGTCGCCGCAGAATAACAGGGGTGTGGGTGAGTAGAGGGATGTCCTGGCCAGCGGTGGGAGTAGTAAGGGGCGGTGAGGCCTCCGCCACATCGCAGCCGGCCACGGGAGGCAGGAGCATGAGGCACGACCGGCGCTGTATTGGGCGGCTGGAGCAAGAAGACCAAACGTTGAAGAAGCACTACGGCCGTTGGATGGACATCGTACGGTCACTGGAGCTACAATCGTGCATATTGACTAAGTTGACAAAGCCCTCCGTCCTCGTCCACTTAGTAGGTGCACAAGTCAGCCTCCCACCAAGGTGGGTCCCAGCTAGCGGGGGTATTAATTTTTTTGAGCGTAATAACGAGGCACTTCCTTGCGTGCGAAGATATAGCTGGTGGGTCCGAGCTGTCAGCGGTGGTAACGTTTTTTTCGCGAAATACAGAGGCCCTTTCGGTGGGTCCCTGATGTCAGGTGGAGGAATCATTATTTTGCACGTAATGAGGCATTTCCTTGCGTGCGGCCGTGGACCCAGCTGTCGGCCTCTCCACGTACAGTCCACTTCAGATGCATGTCGGTCGTTGACCACGTTGACCAGGCCACGTCGAGAGCACCAGGGCGGTGGACGACGGCGAGGCCTAGGAAGGGAATGACAGAGAGGCAGGGAAGACTCGGCGGTTGTTTCCCATGCGGAGGGGAGTACGACTGTATGAGGGTTTACTGGTTCATCTGTCGTCGCCGGAGAATAACATCAGGTGTGGGTGAGTAGAGGGATGGCTAGGCCAGCGATGGGAGTACAGTGGGGCGGTGAGGCCTATGCGGCAGCACAGCCGGCCGTGGGGAGGAGGGAGTAGGCAGTCCCGCCAGCGCTTGTTTGAGCGGCTGGAGCAGGAAGAGCAGAGATTGAAGAAGCACGACGGCCGTTCGATGGACATCCAACAGTCACTTCTTGTGCGTCAACCTTTTTTTAGGAAAGCCTCAAATCTATTGAAAGCAGCATACAGCCCATCTGCCATTATTTCTAATAATTTATAGCGCATTTGCTAATTCTTAAGGTTTTTTTGGAGCCCATATTCTTTTTGTTAGCATTACAGCCCATATTGTGGCCACGGTTAAAAAATTAACAAAATTTTGCATATTTCGGTGCGGTCCGAACTGTTTTTAATCCCGAAATTTCGACTCACATTCAAACTGATTTTAAAAATAAATGTATATCAATATAAAATCCAACAAATTCTCCACGCATAAAAATTAATGTAATTTAAAATCTTGAAATAAAAAAAGATATTTTAAACTAATTGCCGGTTTGATGTGTTTTAAAAATGTACAGGCCATTTCTCATTACTGATGGGCCATTTTCTCGGCCAGTCGAATGAAGCTCTCCTCGTCTTGAAAGATTTGCAGCCCAACAGGCCTGACCAGGCAACTTACTTGGCAAATCACAAAAAAACTGGGCTGTGGCCGTGGACCCAGCTGTCAGCCTCTCCATGTACAATACTCTTCCGATGGAAGTCGGTCGTTGACCACATTGACCACGCCGTGCCGAGAGCACCAAGGCGGTGGACGACGACGAGGCCTAGGAAGGGGACGACGCGGAGCCAGGGAAGACGTGGCAGTGGATGCCCACGCGAAGAGGAGTACGAGGGTTCACTGGTTCGGCTGCGGTGTGAGGCTGCCGTCGCCGCAGCATAACAGGGGGTGTGGGTGAGTAGAGGGATAGAATGGGCCAGCGGTGGGAGTAGTAGGGGGTGGTGAGGCCTCCGCGGCATCACAGCCGGCCACGAGAGGCAGGAGCATGCGGCACGATCGGCGCAGCTTTGGGCGGCTGGAGCAAGAAGACCAGAGGTTGAAGAAGCACTATGGCCGTTGGATGGACATCATAGGGTCACTGGAGCTGGAATCGTTCATATTGACTAAGTTGACAAAGCCCTCCATCCCCGTCAACTTAGTAGGCCCACAAGTCAGCCACCCATTATGGTGGGTCCCAGCTAGCAGGGGGTATTCATTTTTTGGTGCGTAATAAGGAGGCACTTCCTTGCGTGAGAAGATATAGCTGGTGGGTCCGACCTGTCAGCGGGGGGAACGTTTTTTTAGTCCATTTGGTGGGCTGGGTGAAACAATGATGTAGCATCTATGCAGCCTGTTTAAATCCCATTTGCATTTTCTCGAAATCCGCGGACTTGCTAGGCTGGGTGAAAATATCATGTTGGGCTAGACGGAGAAATGTTATAAAAACACAAACACATGATTGCACGTCAGTAAAATCTTTGCAAGCTTATGTACGTAATCACTAGGAGTTAACTTGCCAAGTTATATATAAACAATTATTATTATTATTATTTTGTAAGAACTTTCAACTTACGAAATAAAATATCATTTTAATTTGATGAGTTAATAGTACGTGGGGTATTATTATTTTTTAGGCTAGACGTGGGACAGTTGAGTTGGTTCTAGGGGAAAGTACTGGGAGAAAACTCAGTTTACATCGAAAAAGAAAGTGAGAGAAAATTCAGAGACCCGCTAGGTCCACCTGAGGAGGGGAATATGTTGGGAGGAAGGAGATTCAAAGCAAGGCAGCCGAGTGAACTAGTTTTTTTTACAGACATCCGAACTAGTTTACATACATAAGCAAATAGCCACTAAAAAAGCAATCAGGTTAATGGGTTCTTAAAAGAAATATTTCAGACAAAACAGATAATTACGACACATAGGATAATGCATCAAACACTCAAATGATAAAGGTGCTTATAAACAGATAAAGTACAACATCTAGACCTTTCTGGCACGCTTTATCATGACACTGCGGTTGTCCGTGTACTCGTCGGTTACGGGAAGCAGACACAACCTCATGTCCAAGATATGCCTGTACATGTCGTAGCATGCGTATGCATCCTTGGCCGCATAGGTTATGTAGGCTAGATTCAGAGGTACCTCCCACGTGTTCAGGTCGTCTTCTTTCATGTTGGCGTATCAGGGGTCGATGATGGTCTCAGCGAGGTCAACCACGGAGTCCTTCTCCTGCCCATTGCTGATGATCTTGTATTGCTTCTGGATGTCGACAAGCTTGTTGCACCAGATGGCCGAATCGTCACGTTCTTCCTTCTCTCCACCGTAGGAAGGTGCGGTCGGTGCTGCCGATGAAACGGGCGAATGCTCCAGAACCTGGTGCAGCCATAGGACCGAGGCGAGGCAGAGCTTCACCGAGTCCGTATTGTTGGTGTACATCACATTCAACTTGGTGCAGCCATAGGACTGAACGGCGAACTCAAAGGGGAACTCCTTGCTGAAGTCCATATCCAGCAGGCTCACACCTCGGATCGCCATTGGAGTCTCTTCGAGTGAACGAGTGTGTAGGCAGCGGTAGCAGTTAGTTTTTCAGCTCCTGGGGAACTGGATTCAACAGTAAGCTGAGTGTGTATAGGCGACAACAGTTACTACCCCTCCCTCGTCCGCTGCACGCCTGGCAGAAGATGCACCCTCGGCCACACGTCAGTTCACGAGCGGGTCTATATTGGTACTATAATAACAGGAGTTAGTGGTCACTTTACTTAAATATAATTAGCTTTAATAGAAATTTATACTTAAAATAAGCAATGCATTCGCTCGTTCTATCAGTGCCATAGGATCAACATGCACAACAATTAGAATTATTATTCTCAGGACGCACACGATCAACACATTTGTCGCACTTTCACAAAGATAATACTACCAAGTTTGAACTGTTTTTTATGGTTGTTGTCCTCTGCATCATCATGCTGTGTTTCCCAGCTTGCAAGATTCAGAACCAACAAATAAGATCCAAATAATAAGTACAACAAAGATGCCTACACATCTCATTTATTCCCAGCTTGCAAGATTTAGAACCAGCAAATAAGATTCAAATAATAAGTACAACAAAGATGCCTACACATATCACTGATTCCCATCTTGCAAGATTCAGAACCAACCCATTAGAGCCTTTTGATAAAGTGAATATCGGGATTAAATCCATCTTGGCTAGCCATGTCATACAATCGAAGAACTTGGCTAATGCTCTTGACCGTCACAACATCTGTAGTTGAGTATTCCTGTTTGCATAGCACAAACTAGGAGAGCATGATTTCACTTTAATAGTGGCCTCCTTTACTCAACCTGCACCTCCACTCGGATGAAGCCTGCCTTGAGTTCCATGATTCAATTCATGCGCCTTTTTCTGTAGTTCAACTAAAATGAAGCAAAGATTGCATCATTCAGCTAGCAAGAAGTACTTGCTCTCGTGAGCTGGCAGGTTCTTCTTTAGTAGTTGCACTAAAATTGAGGAACATTAAGGTTGGCTGTCCGGCTCATGTAAGGTGCAACTATAATTTTGTTATCCTTTTGTGCAGTTCCACTAAAATATAGTGCCATTGTGGTGATAGTGATGACTCATCTTGCAAAGGCTAATAAAATGTTGCACGAAATTACCAGCAGAACTTGACGGAGATTTTGGAAACTCCAATCACCATTTTGTGCAGTTCCACCAAAATTGAGAGATGTTGCCCACGTGTCATTTTAGTTGAACTGCACAAGACACTCATTCCAAAAAAAGTGTTTTGTGCAGTTCACCAAAAGGTCACAATAGCAACAAGGTGAAATGGATATCCCTATCTGCACAAAAAGATAGAAAGTAAACAGTTGTTGGTCAATAAGAATATACGAAACATATACAAAATGAAAAGAAGCATCTTAATTATGTTCGTGGCAATCACGCAAGGATAGTAGAAATTTTAAAACGTCAGTAATGCTTCATGCTACCAGAAGCATTACGATCAACAATGAGATTCCTCAAATATGGGATTACTTTAATGGTGGCATTGCTTGTTTACCAGACACAGTAAATCAACAACAGCTAAAGAGTTGGTTTAAGGGCATGGGACCATGGGGACACCAGGACACTCAGCAGCGTAAAGGAGAAACTTACTTATCATACTGGGGAAAACAGCAGGAGTGCCATTTGTAACACAGTTTAATTGCATCTTATCACTGGAGGCATTAGATTAACAATAACACTGGTTAGACATGTCCCTAAGGTAACAGTGTGATCGCTTCATTTTATATGCACCCTTACATTAACAACAACAAAAGGTTGGTATAAGGACATGCGATAGTAGATGCATCCGCACAATGTACCTACAAGGAGGCATAAAGTGGTGATGCCGAGTTTGTTCATGCTATGTGAGGGCAGCAAACCTAATCCTGGAGACCTTGTACTATGTGAGGGCAGCAAATCTAATCCTGGAGACCTTTTACTATGTGAGGGCAGCAAATCTAATCCTGGAGACCTTTTACTATGTGAGGGCAACAAATCTAATCCTGAGAACTTTTACTATGTGAGGGCAGCAAATCTAATCCTGAGACCTTTTACTATATGAGGGCAGCAAATCTAATCCTGGAGACCTTTTACTATGTGATGGCAGCAAATCTAATCCTGGACATACTCTGTTGACTTGTCCACCAGCCGCCACTTTCTATCCTTTTTTCAACCAATAATAGATCTGTTCCTTATCCAGTTTGTACTGCGTTTTCCCATTATCTCCCCTTTCAACCAAGAGACCGGTTGGGTATCTGGTCTCTACTACTTTCACCATATTATTTCCTCTTTGAATTAAGTCCTAGATTCATGCTACAACTTTCCCCCCTTTCTTCGTTGTTTGAACAAAGCCCTAGATTCGAATGCATGAAGTAGCTTTACCTCTAATAATACTAAAAATTTAGGTGGCTTTGGAAGAGCTGATGGGAGTAGCAAAAGATGCACATGCAGACACGCGGGGAGCTGGGGCAGTAGAGCAAGGCCGCTTTCGAAGAACTTATACCTGAGGGTCGCCGGGATGTCGGCGGTGGCAGGTCGGATCTGTGGACAATACGACCGGGAGGAAGAAGGGTCGGAGGACCTCCCGAGCCGGTCCTGTGTCGGAGAGAACGACATGGGCAGAGGATCGGGCCCCTCCGACAGCTGTGTGTTTCCTCCCTCGGCGGCGATGACCGCGTGAACTGATGCACCTTTTAGTCCTCTACACACATCGGTCGAAGGGATCCGGCCGGATTTGTGACCAGCGGTGAGCAGAGAGAAAATGTCGCTACCGCTGTCTTGTTTATATCTGGAGAGGATGAGAGAATGAAGAGAGCAACCCTAGTAAAGCAAGCACTTAGGCCCCTGCATCCATATATAGTGGAGTGATTATCTTTTTCTCTCCACAACAAGCGTTTCAATTTGTGTACGTGGCATTAAAGAAAAGAAACTCTCTATTTAAGGTGACTACTGTAGGACTCCTACTTACTACTAGTAGTACTACAGTATTGTTCACTTGTGCTCCCCGCCCCTCCATTCATTGAACAACCACACGGGTGAATAAACATACAGTACTTACTATATTTATATAGAACGAACAAGCTGGAACTATTTTCGCGTAGTTAAAACTTGAGGGCGGGGCTTTTTCCGAGCAGTACGCGCGGCAGTTTTTGGGTAGGAGGTTTGACAGAGAGGCGAGCAGGGTGAGCGAGTGGGGCTGTGTGATTTGACGGTGCGTTACTGCTGGAAAGACTTGTGATATGACCACTCACTATAGTCATGAATTACAGGCGCTCCGACCGGGGTGATGCCCCCCTTCCGTTCCGCTCTCTAATCTGGTGCATGAGAGCATCACCAGTGTGTAGAGGCAGACTTGCCTCTAAGGTGGGCCCTACACCTCAGCCTCTAAGCATGAATAAAAGCCTGGCAGTGTGTAGCATCCGTCCTTGCCTCTAAAGGTGAGTTCCATATAAAATAAACAACTCCAATACCACAGCTGATCCTAACCTTTTCATGCACTTGTCAGCGAACAACCATACACTGGCATGTAGGTCCATTGTATTTTTTTGTTCGCTGGAGGCCGCCTCCAAGCTTAGCGACGATGCTAACAAATTTTCGCTTAGAGGCAGAGTATGCAGTGTATAGCGCCAGCGCCAAAGAGCATAGAGGCAGCAATAGAGGCGGCTAAATCTTACACTGTGGATGCCCTGACACGTCGACCTGGATGCTGGCTCTCCCACATGTCGGAGTAGTAAGAAGGAGCAAAGAATGATGCGGTATATACTAGTACTATACTACTCCCTCCGTTCCTAAATATAAGTCTTTGGAGAGATTTCACTATGGACCACATACGGAGAAAAATGAGTGAATGTACACTTAAAATGCATCTATATACATCTGTATGTGGTCCACAGTGAAATATCTACGAAGACTTATATTTAGGAACGGAGAGAGTACTACTCAGGTCGGAGGAGTGCGAACCACGCAGCCCGGTGAACCAGCAGTGCGAACCACGGTAGCCCAGTGAACCAGCAGTAGAAAACAATTTGGTGATATGGCCATAAAAAACAATGTGCTACGGTCCACACTGTAGCAAGTACAATAACACTCCTCTTTGTTTGGATCCCTGAGTTAGAGCTAGTTTGGGTTGAAATAGCCTCAAATTATCGAAACAAGAGGGGTTAGTTTGAGCTAGTTTGCTCTAACCCAGCTAAAAAAACTAGCCCGATGGAGAGGTTTTAATTGGGTTAGTTATCCTCGGGCCCACTATAAGAGAACTAAAAAAATCTCCCATGCCCGCACCAGATCGCTCCCCCCCACCTATCAGACGACTCCTCTCTGTTCCCCATAGGGTCAATCACCCTCTCTCTCCTCCGGCCGCCCTCTCCTTCCGGCCTTCGCTGCCCTCACTACTACAGGAATTAGATTTGGTAACACATCCCGGTAACACAAGAAAACATGTGTTACTGGGTGAAATCCCGGTCAGACAAAATTTGTGTCCACACCTAAGTTGTAACACGTTCTGTGGGAAGTGTTACGATGTTGTAACACATATTCCACATATGTCGAATGTGTTACAGTGTTGTAACACATTATTTAAGCCGGTTGAGAGAGTGTTACAAGATTGTAACACATACATGATATGCAATGTTGTGTTACAAGTTTGTAACACATAGGTGATCTACGTAGGTAAATGTTACACACGTAATAATATTGGATTAAATTTTTCTTTCTTGTCATGAGAAGACTTGTTGCAAGATGCATGCGATCAATTATTAGGTCGATCCCGCCGTAGCACGTGGCCTCTGAGGTAATAGTTATGGGCTTGTGCCATTCACATGTTAGCTACGTATAGAAGTTTAGAGGATGCGTGTTTGATTACTGGTGGGATATATTAGGATAAAACAATTGGCGTAGCCCACCTACCAAAGCCCAGAGAAGGTAGGACTCAAACTATAGCAGCTAACTTTTTCCTGTAAGTTCTTCTAAAAAAGATATTTCCCTGTACAAAATTCTAAAAAAGATTATTTCCCTTTACGTGGGTACGTATGACCCTATTTTCTAAGACTGGATGAGAGTGCAAACTCAAAGTTTTGTGCTTTGTACTGTGTGTGTTCATAATCTTTAAATATTTTTTCTCTTATCTTAATATAAAAGATGTGCAGCTCTTTTGGGTATTGGAAAAAAATGTTTTCTGCTACCGGAATTTGTTAAAATTAAAAGGTGTGCTAGCTACTTTTAAGTAATTTTGGACTTAATTAATTTAATATGCTTTGAAGATTTATTGATCCATATTTTTATTATAAAGTATAAAAGTATGTTGACGTGTTGTATTTGGGAAGCGGTTTTCGATCAAAGGTATATTGTATGTTGACATGTTATATCTGTGACTTTTTTATTAGTTGGACCACCCTGATCCAGAATTCATGCTAATTCGTCCAGATAGGGAGACATATTCAATAGATACTATTTCGTGTAATTGGAATAATGAAAACCTAAATTTGAATGCATTTTGATAGCTGGGTTCAAAGAGCAAAAATCATGAGAAAGCTGAGTGTCGTTGGTAGAACACTGAACTTTCTACTTGGTACAGAATCTGCCTTCAGCCTTCGGAGAAAAAGACTTCAATCAACATTGAACTTTCATCTTGCACATGAGAGTCTAGTCTTTTAATCATCTAATCTAATCATCAGCAAGAGAATTATGTGTAGAGAAACTAAAACATATATACTGCTTCAGGATAGATTCAGACTTTAAAAAAAATGGCAACATGTGATCGCAAAACAAGATTTTTGAACACTGCAAGAGTATGCCAATTCTGAACTGTTAACCAATGTATACAAAAATAAAGTTCCAAAGAAGCTGCGTGTATCTCAATTCTGAACTGTTGTTGACCAAAGTACAAAATGATGTTCCAAACAAGCATGTGGTGTCGCAGCGGACCGAATTACCAAGCATGAATATAAGAGTATACTATGTTTTGACCAACACATGGACTCACACAGCAGTATATCACCAAGCAAGTTGGTCAAGTAGTCAGTAGAAAGCCAGCAAGCAGAAAAGAGTAGGATGTTTTGTACTAACACAAAGCACACAGCCGACCACCCCCTCCATGCCTCCATGTAGCATTGCAGTCTGAACCTGTAGCATGCAGCCAAAATAATTCAAAACACGAACAAGAAAATAGAAGAGACATTTTGTGCTACTTTTATCACTAAATTTCATATTTGATATGAAAGTGTCAACCCAACATAAAAGAAAGAATGCACAAAACATAATTGAAGAATAGAAAGATTGAACAACAAAATATATTAGAGGTAAAAACACATCTTGCAAATTGAATATGGAAACACAAGAACATATTGCTACTAACCTCAGTTATTCTTCGTTGCTCGAAGCATTATTAGCATCCACTATTGTCCCCTCAACGTCTGTTCTAACCCAATGTTCTTCATTGTTCTTTATTTTCAAACTCTCTCCAAGCTGTGAAACATGGAATGGCTCATTTTCTGTCTGCGCTTCCCATTCCAAGTTGCCTAAGTCATATAAATCTCTAGGCTTTGGCAACTTCATTACCACAGACCAACCTGGATTCAATTCATCTTCCACATAGAACACTTGATTCGCCTGGTTAGGGAAAATAAAAGGCTCATGCTCAATCTTTTCTCCTTTGTGTATTAGATGTGAGAAGTTGACAAGTGTGTAACCGTACTTGTCTTTTTTCATTCCTGTTTCTGAGAACACACTGAAAACTGTCCAGAGTAGTTTAGCTCGACAATATCAATTACCCTCCCGTAGTACGTCACATCACGTAAAACAGGATTGGCATCATGTGCTGAAGCATAACTAGAAGTTTTTGCAGTTACCATGACTCCACTATTTTGTGTCTCTTTATCCAAGCGTTTAGGCCTAAAATGGTAGCCTCGGGAGTTGAAAGCGCAATATGTTTTGGCTGCATTTACTGGGCCCCGGGCGAGCAATCTAATATCCTTTTCAATGTTGTGGATGCCATTTTCCTTCTCCAATTTCTTTATCTGAATATTTAGAGTTTGATTACAACTAAATGTAGTGATACGTGTATAGTATATGCAAAATATGGCACTTACATGAGCTTGGAACCATTCGTGGAACTTATCATTTTGAATCCTCTCGACAACATCAGGGTTTAAATTGCGTCCATTAGTGATCTCATCAGCATGAGCCCTGCAAAGTAATTCATAAACAAAGGTAAAGTAGGGGAAAAGGGTAACTAAGACAATTTATAAGCATGAGATATTACCTAAGGTATGAATTCACATCAGAGCAATTGAACAAGACATATCTATGTGCCTGTACTTTTGCCACACCGCTTAGTACATAATTCCTAGGCTTTCCAAGTGGATTGCCAGAATGTGGAAATAATCTTGATCCATGTGCAATATCATGATGCCCAACCCACTCGTCGTTATCTTCATTCTGCAAAGGCAAGTTATGTTTGGTCTCAAAACCGACAATATATCTTGAACAGAATGTCATGCACTCATCTGCCAAAAATGCTTCAGCGATAGATCCTTCGGGACGAGCTTTGTTACGGACATTTGACTTCAGCTTACCTATATACCTACATAAACACAAACACAAGGAAGAAGAAATTTATTGAAGAATGATTTTCCTGCAAAGATATTTAATGCATCCCCATATTTATATAAGAAGCTACCATACCTTTCCACAAACCACATCGAACGGTAGCACACTGGACCAACCTGGTGGGAATATTCTCTCCATATGACATAATGTCATTATGATTCGCTCCTCCAACTTCTCAAGATCGCTAATGTATAGGACTTTTGCACTCACTTCTCTAAAATACCCACACAGGTCGAACAACACAGATGTGACATGATCTGGGAGTAGACCTCGAATAGCAAGTGGTAGAAAGTGTTGCATTAGTATATGACAATCATGACTTTTAAGGCCTGAGATTCTCCCTTGAACAACATTTGCACATCTTGAGATGTTTCCTGAAAACCCATTCGGACCCCTTGCACGATGAAGGACTTCGCAAAATTGTTGCTTCCCTTCTTTAGATAGGTTATAGGAAGCAGGTGGCAGATAATACTTATCATTAGGTTTTTTTTGTGGATGCAGCTCTCGTTTAATGTTCATGTGCTGTAGGTCTTGTCGTGCCTTTAAATTATCTTTGGACTTGCCTTCTATTCCTAGAAGTGTTCCATATATGTTTTCACATACGTTCTTCTCAATATGCATGATATCAAGATTGTGATGAAGTAAATTGAAGTCCCAATAAGGCAAATTGAATAGGCCACTGACACACTTCCATGTTTTGGATTTTTGAAAATCTGAAATTGATTTTATTTGATCTACAACTCTAGTTTCCGCATAAGCACTAGGTGCCGCTCTATGTTCTTCAGATCCATCAAACGATCTAGCATCAAAACGGAATTTGTGATCTGGGGGCAGAAATCGGCGATGCCCCATGAAACAGTACTTCTGCCCATATTTCAAGCGTTTAGAACATGTTTCATCACGACATGGAAAACAACCAAACTCACCATTTACGCTATATCCTACAAAGAGAGCTAGCCCGGGGTAGTCACTCACGTTAGACAACACAACAGCATAAAGTTGAAACATCTCACCTCGAGATGCATCATATGTATGTGTTCCTACCATAAACAGCTCGGTTAGTTCTTCATAAACTGGTTGCATGAATACATGGAAATTCTTTCCAGGGTAAGTTGGACCAGGAATAAGCAGAGTGAGCATAAGAGAAGATGCCTTCGTGCACAACCATGGTGGAAGGTTATTGGGTACTAGGACAACAGGCCAGCAACTATGTTTACTATTCAGCTTACCAAACGGATTGAATCCATCAGCTGTGATTATGAATCTAATATTTCGAGAATCTGATCTGATGTGCTTATACTTAGAGTCAATCTCCTTCCATGCCGCTGAATCAGCTAAATGTCGCAATTCTCCATCTTTTATGTGTTCCTCATCATGCCATCTTAATGCTATAGCAGTTTCCTTGTGCATAAAAAGCCTCTTAAGCCTTGGCTTAATAGGGAAGTACCGGAGCACCTTCTTCGGGGTTGCTTTTTTCCTTTCCTTGTTAGTTAGCACGGTTTTATCAGGTTTGTTTTTCCACCTTGATGCTCCACATACTGAGCAAAAGTCATCATTAGCCTTCTCTTTCCAAAAAAGCTGACAATCTTTTTCACAAACATGAATTCTCTCATAACTAAGCCCAAGCTTTCCAATGATCTTCTTGACCTCGGTAAAAGTTCCAGGTAAATTCTTGCCATTTGGAATTGCTTGTTGTAGAACTGCTAGCAAATCATTTATAGATTTATTACTCCATTTGTTACTGGATTTTATGTTGAACAGAAGCACAAGGAAAGAAAGTTTTGATAGTTCACACCCGTCCCACAAAGGTACATCTGCATCTCTCAACAAGTCATAAAAAGATTGGGTTTCAGGATCTGGTCCATGTTCTGGAGGGTTTGGGTCATCGAAGTCATTCACTTGAGACCCATTATCTATGTTCCCGAAAACATCATGGACTAGCTGGCGCATATTAGAGTTTATGCCTTCCTGTTTTGACCTTTTTCGTTTGTTAGAGGAGATGTATCCTGCAGTTTCACCATGACAACCCCAAACTGTGTATCGAAGTAGCATTCCATTACACACCAAATGATCATATACGGTGTCTCGCTTCAACAAGTTCCTATTGACACATCTGACGCATGGACAATGGATCTTGGCATCTGAACTTTTTCCAGTGTATGCAAAATCAAGGAAACCATCTACGCCAGCCAAGTAGTCTGCACTTGGTCTACGAGAACTGAGTAACTTTTTAATGGCTGTTAGATCCATCGACTCGCTGTGTTAAAGTAGCAAATGTCATTAGTGAATTTATTATAATGCTAAAAAATTGAAATTGTATTGAACCATCAGTACTTTCAAACAGCTAATTTATTATAATACATAATTAATTTTGCACTGATGGGCTCAACGCAAAATACATGGTTGTGCCTTTTATGACAGAGGTAATAAAATTGTCTGTTCTAATGGTTGCAGACAGAGGATTGGGGTTCTCAGGAATACATCCTAATCTAAATGATAATGTTGCAGCATGCATATTGATTTCTGAATAATTTTGTAATACTGAGCTAAGCCAAAGTCGACATCATATTTTGCAGTATGCGTTGTGACTCACAACGCTCTAAATGCAAGATTTCATTTGTAGCTCTAACAGCACAACAAGGCATTGAGATGTGGTAGGTTAGTTTTTCACAAGTTATGGGAAACACAATTGGCATTGTGTGAAGGCAATGGAATTCTGAATTCTGAACATTATGATCCAGCGATATACCCAGTACTATTATGTAATGGAATGCGTCGTGTGGTCCTTTAAAGACAAAATTAAAAGAGAGGCACAGCAGGGAGTTCTGAAGCTCGATCTCTCAAACCTTAGCTGCCGTGGTCTGACGACGTGGAGAAGTAGCCCCCCCCCCCCCGCCAGATTGTGGAGAAGCAGCGTCCAAGGTAATGGTCGGGCGGAGGCGATGTCCTGCGCTCCCGCCGTCTCCCTGTCTTCCGTCCGTGGACACGGGCGGCAGATCTTGCGGCCGGTGGACGAGTGGATTCGAGAGCCGATAGGAGGCGGCGTGGGCTGTGGACTAGAGCGGCGGGTGGAGGTATGGAATTGAGCGGATGGGACGCTGGGTGTGGACTCGAGCAGAGGCGGCGCGACTTCTCTGTGGCGGCGATGCGGCCAGCGGCCAGCGCTCGGGTTGGGCGGTGGCGGAACAGGGGATCGAGGTAAGAGATGAGGAACGAATCGATAAAGGTTTTTTTTGTGGTGTTTTCTTTTTGGGAAATTATTATACAACTCAACCGGCTGATTGAAGCTTCGTGTCGGTCGTGCAGGAGCCGTCCAACTCTAATCGTGTGTGCGTGTGCCCACCTCCCAAAGCTTGTTGCCACGTCTCTTTTCTCTACAAGTTTCTTATATCCGGTATGTGTCAAAAAATGTTTCTTATCCGTATAGCAGTTGTCTTTTTTTAACACAGACGCAAGTACTCATATACATGTGCATACTCTCATCCCTAACATACAGACGCACATCTTACTCCTATGAGCACCTCCGAAAGACTGAGCCGACATATCATCTTCAAGTTTACGAAGTCACCATACGCACTTCATCGTTGACCGGAACGTCTCCTCCCACTGAATGCGCATCGTTGAAAATCCTGAAAGTCCTTCTAATCATCCAATCACAAGTTGGTTCGTATAACAGTTGTCTTTTATCATGTATGTACACATTCTTGTATTGGCGCGCGGCTCATGTACATGCCAATCGCACATAAGTAATCGATTGGGACCAAATTGTGTTACAAGCAAGTACATTTATTTTAGTATAAGTTGACTAAAAATGGATTTGGGTCAATCGAATTTCATGGGAAGGACGTGTGGCGAAGCACGAGGTAGTCAACTGTAGCACCGAGGCAAGTCATAGCGAGGCATGGAGACACCGATAAGACCTTGGCCAGAAACAAGTGTAGCACGCGACAGTCGGCGAAGGCAAGTCCGAAACTTGACGGCTCTGATGAAAGGGGTGCAGGCCCGCTGGAAAAAATATAGTGGTTCCCTGGTTTAAAGGGATGGCCGGGGACGATGGTGAGGGGAGGCCGGGGCTGCAAGGCTGGCGTGGGAGCACCACGGGAGACAGAGGCTAGCGATTTATCCAAGGGTCTGTGGCGCGTTTTGGCGAAGAAGATGAGCAACAAAGGTAGGATGTTGTACAATGCCATCTGGGCGTTGATTTTGCATTAGATGACTCAAAAAATGAATCAACTGATCCAAAAACACCTTGTAGTCCAAAGGTCTCTAACCTATCCTTTATAAGAAAATTGATCAAAATAGAACAGTTAGTTCTCACTTGAATAACACTTAAAATCACACTGCTGATTCATGGGGTGGTACTAGCCAATTGATGCCTACCGCAAATTTTCTTGTTTTTTTGGGGGGGGTGCGGATTTGTGGTGGTTGAAGTGAACCTATCGGTTTAGAGCAAACATTGTTTTCAACTACCCGTGTAAGACCTAGCCAGCCGTCGCCTCCCTAAAAAGTCATGGGGCGGAGTCGATCCCGATCCTTGGCGGTGGGAGGGCTCTGTTTTGAAATCTTTTTTCGAGTCTTGTTAGGGTTCATGTCCTGTTCTGGTGCGTTGGCTTTATGGGGCCTTAGCATGACGACTTTCTGACTGACTACTACAGGAAGGTTTGCCTCGCTCCGGCAAGGGAGGGGCGATGACAGCGGCGCACCTTTGGCTCGCTTCAGTGCTTATAGGCGTGTCAGTGCCTTATTTACATTCCATCAATTAAATCACAAACACAACTTGGTAAATATAAACCAGTCATTGGTTCGGAGGTTCCTTGCTCTCTCACCGTCAGAGTCGCCAGACTTGGAGGTTGCAGTACGAATGAAGGTAAGTGCGTTTTTACCATGTTTTGCAATACAAATTCACAAAATTATATTGTTATATTCATTTCATAAAGAAATTACTATTTATAAGTATATATTAGTTCCTTCTCAGTAATGAAATAAATACAAAACATGCTCCATTTTTTCCCATTATAAACATTTCCCGAATTATTTATAGATATAATATATTTTTCTCCAAACAAAAAATTAGTCAAACAGTCTCCGGATTATTCCCACAAAAAATTCCTCCACATCTCGATTTCCCTCCTCCACTTCTCGATGGACAAAAAGTTCCCTCCAAAGCTCTCAATTTAGTCCCGCTTAATTTTCCCTCCGGTTAACTAACGAAGCGCTAACCGCAAAAAAAATAAACTAATGAAGTGCTAAATAAATTAGATCGCCAATCCCATCTGCATCATTCGCGCCGCCCTAAAAGCCTCACCTCGGCGGCCTCCGTCGCTGCCCCTCAGCGGCCACCTCGCCGCCCCTCCAACACTCGCTACATCGTCATCCAACGTCGCCTTTCAGCGGCCACCCAGGCACCCATGCGCCTGCTTGTACGTCAACGCCTGATTGAAACCATCGCTGCCCAGATCTGCCTCAGTGTGGTTTGCATCGTTGCGGCAACGACATCTTCGATCCTCAACTCCGGAACTAAATCCAGAAGGACTACACCATTCTCGCGGCTGGTATCAATCTAAACTCCCATTTTGTTGATTTCTCCCTTCTACGCTTGACTGAGTCTCTTTCCTCCTCCCTTTGTTTTCCTCTCTGAATTTGGTGTTAGGTTTGTGCGTACCAGGAAGTAAATCAACCAGTGGTTAATTTAGGATAAGAATGGAGGGTGGGCTATAATCATTAGTCACTATGTTAAACTAAGATACGATTTATAGTCTGGTTTTCATGCACTGCAGAAGTAGTACCATGTTCTCTGAATTTTTATTCCTCTGCAGTTTTGTGTACTACCATCGACCTTAGCATCTATACGTGAGATGTTTGCTGCTTTTCCCCCCTTCTTTACAGTTTAAGGTTTCAGTCTTTAACCCCCTGATTTTGTAGGCTATAATCCCCTGATTAGTACTGATATATGCAGTAGTTATACAAAACTGGGGGCCCCCGATCTTGTACTCTGAAATTCATAGTATATCTTGTACAGTAGTGATAGTACTTTGAAATTAATAGTACTCAGGTTAGTACTGATATATGCAGTACTTAGACAAAAATTGGGACCAAAGATCTTATACTCTGAACTCTGATTAGTACTGATATATGCAGTACTTACACAAAATTGGGGCCAACGATCTTGTACTCTGAACTCTGATTAGTACTGATTTTTAAAATTTATGTAACCTGAAATTCATAGTACATGTTACACAGTTAGTATTCAGTTTATACCCTTGATTTAGGAAGTTAGTATGTTCACTATCTACTAGAACTAAGCTTGGTCAGAGCAATAACAACCTTGGCGAGTGGCTTGACCGGCAGTCTGTATCCTCCATCATGTAAAACACTTCCATTATCATGTAATTTCCCTCCATTTCTGTATGAATAAATCCTAGATTTTAACAACAATATGTCAACCTTCTATTCACTTTCATGCCACTGTAAAGTTGGTTTGGTGCTGATATATGTCAACCTTTTATTCACTTTAATGCCACTATAAAGTTGGTTTGGTGCTGATACTTCTTACATTCATGTCATTGTAGATGGCTGTGGAAAAATGGAAAATTAGCCTGTCCTATGAAGATGAGAATCATCAGCATAAAGTTCTTGAGGGATTAATGGACAGAACAGATATCTCCTATTATGAGTTAGTCAAATTGATCGAAGAAGTTGGCTTCTCACCGGCATATGATTTCTTGTATTATAGGAAGAAATACCCGCGTGGTAGAGGCTATTTGGTTCGCATTGATAATGACATTCATGTGAGCAGAATGATATCAGAACATACCAATGAGAAGAAGGTCCAGTTGTATGTGTTCAACGAGGAGGCAAACATTGATGTTGCTCCATCAGACCCTCAACGTGAGGATGATGGACCGATTACCAGCTTAGAGGAGGAGGAGGTTGTCTTCGATAAAGGAGCAGCAAAAACTAGGGCGGCGACGTCACAAAGTAATAGCAACCGTAAGCTCAATAACGATTTCAGTTTTGTAGGAACATGTCATGCTTAGCCTACTTGGTCAAATAAATTACTATCTATCCTTGTAATTAACAGATTAAATGGTGCATGAATTGATTGTCAGGAACGGTGCGTAAATCAAAAAGGTTGAATGTGGTTCAGAGTCGTGCTGAGTACACCAATGGGGATTGTGACAATAGTGAGCATTCTCTGCTGTCACGTGATTCAGTGTCCGAAACACAAGAATTGGAGGATAATGAGGATCAAGTTGGTCGTCGAGATGATCGCGTCGACAATATTTCTGGTATGATATTAATTAAGAAGGATCAACAATTTTAAGTTGGCTTGCACTTACTTAACAAACAAGCTCCATATATATATATACTTACCCAATTTTCTTTATTAATCCGACAATACATGCATGTCAAATCTAAAATGTACTTTGCTATTATTGGCCTTTGTTCTTGGCCATTCCATTAGTAGCCTTACTTTCCTTATTCACTCAGTGCTTTGCAAGCACATAATGTAATATATGTGGCCTTTAGTTAATTAGTATTGTTGTAAACAAATTCCACAGGTGACGGTAAGCGTAGGGGAACATCCTTACCGGCTGTTTAGAACATGCCAGATGGTGCGCGGATAGTTGTAAAATGCAATCATCTTGGCCAGCCTATTGGGGACGAAGGTGGAGTCCTGGGGAAATTTCTTGGCACAATAGCTAGACTTGGGGGTTATTGTCCACTTGACAAAAAGGACTGGCGTAATGTCAAGAAGGATGGAGGGGCTGACACAATACTTCAGTGTGTACAGGTAGTCTTATCTGACAGAAGAAGAAAATCAGTTATATTAGCTAGCATATTATTAGTTTGCCTTCGTACATTTGTTGTTTACGCTTATTCATTATTTCCTGAAATGCAGACAAAGTTCTTGTACCCTGCTAAGTGTGACAAGTGGATACTAAAAACTACCGGGCGAGATCGGAGAAGATTCAAGGCTGGTCTGAAGAAAATTTTCTTTAATGCAAACAAGAAAAGAAAATCTTTGTATAAGCTTTGTCCAGAATATGTGGATAGTGACCAATGGCGTGAACTTGTCAAATTTTGGAAGTCTAAGGAAGGAAGGGTAAGCTCTCTGTCATTTAGTTGGACTATATGTGCTGCTGTTAAGTAGTGCATTGGCATTATATTTTAATTATAATAGGAAGTAAGTGAGAAGAACAAAATAAGTCGTACAAAGGTGAAGACAACTCATACAGCAGGGACAAAGAGTTTTGCTCGTTGGGCTGAGGACCTTGTGAGTATATATTTTTTTCTAACTTTTCACAGCCTTTTCTTTACATATCAGCGCACTTCTGGTTTTGCAGCGTCAAGAGGACCCTGAGAAGAAACAGCCACATAGAGCGAAGGTTTACTTAGCGACTCACAGAAAACCAAAAAAGGCCAAAGATAAAGATAAGTTTGTGGTACGTTATACATTCAATTTTTACACAATCAAGTCAACACGGAATACAACAAGTACAATATGCTTTATTCTTCTCTTTCAGGTTGAGTTGGAAAAGGTAATTGATGAACAACCAGAGTTGGCACAAAGTGACCAGGGAAGAGTTGCATGGAAAGGTGATGCCTTGCACAAAGTTTTGGGGAATGAAAAGCCTGGACAAGTACATGGAATGGGCTTGCTTCCTGTTCCTAACCAAGTTTATGGTCGAAAACCTCGTTATCTCAAGAACATCAATATGACCACAACAAATGGTTCATCACATGATGAAGAGGCTGATGCTAGGGAGGAAATAGCAAAGCTAAAGCAACGCATAGAACAGCAAGACCAAATCATTGATGCATTAAGAAACAAAGATGAAGTGTGTGGGACGAACAAAATGGCAACGGTAAATATCTTTTTTGTTGCATTCATACAAGTATTTTACTGAAACATGTTTAATTTCTATTGTAGGAAAATTTCCAAATCGTAGGTAATGGTGAATCTCATCCAGAAGTACTACATAATAATAAAAGAAAGGTACTGTCAATATATTCGACATGTTTTGGTTCATTTTCATCTCTATTTATAAATATTTCATTTTGCAGAGAGTTCATGCCAATGGACCTGATGCAAAACACATAGTGGTCAATCCCAGAGATACAACAATGGTAAATTTGTTTATTTATTAGTACACTTTATAACTTTCTATAAAAGAATGCCTCTTCATGTAAAATGCAGAATAAAACTAACACACATCAACATGGCACACACGAAGATAATGACATTCTGTCGGGCAAACAAGTTAGAATCTTCTCGTTACTCATGGTATAAATGATACACTATACTTATTAATTTATTTATATTGTTGTACAGAAGCATCATCTTGAAAATGAGGGTTGCAATAAATTCTCATATCAAGTACCATCATCACCAGCCCATGCTGTTTTTGATAGAGAGGTAATGGTTATCTCTTGAGAAATCTGCTTGCTAAGCATTGATAGGAAACAATTTTTCCTAGGAATGATGAATGAATGAGTTTTTGCATTTTAAGTTTGATTTGCATGGAATGGACTCTCCTGATGTTAGAAAATGATGTCGGCACATGTAATATTTGATGAATAAAATGCACTGTGAACTTTACATTGCAAGATCACAATGATAAATCATTTTTTCCTCTTATGTTTCTCTGTAGATGAGAAAGAGCAGGGAGAATATGGATGGAAATTTGACTAGAGTACACAAACAAAGCACTCAAGACAAGTCTGTAGTCCATGTGCCCTCTAAGCAGAAACGTAGTCCTTCCATGGAGGTAACAAAAATAGTGTGTTTATACTAGATTCGTGTTCACAAAATTGATTTTGATTAATGCCAATTATAATTTGAACCTTTTTTAGGTTGGCACAAAAGTGATTCTGAAGTCTTCAATATATCCAAACAAAAGGCATGTGGCACATGCTAGCATTTTGGGTTGTAGTTCAAAAAAAATGGTTGGTGGCGTTGAGCTAGGTCGGCAGTTCATAGAAGTGCAAGTTGATCAACCTATTGAGGAATGTGAGCGCTTGGTAAGGGAAAGGGAAAATTGTATGACAATTGGCGATGCTTTCACCTCTGGATTAACAATTGCTTGGCCTTCAGCTTGTGTATGTCAATATTTAACTTCTTGAGTTTTGTTAAATTATATTTGTAATATACTTAATGTAGTTGTGACTGTTTTTCCCCAGATTGAGAGGTTCAATGGTTGAGTTGATTCGGATGCTTCTGCTCATGAGGAATCAAGATGCAAATATGACATATTCATGCAAGAAAGATCCGAGGGGCACATTCTAGTGAACATGGATAGGGGTGTCACATGGTTTCAGTTATAGGAAATCTTTCGCGTACTATAGTTTACATTAATGGGTTGAGAAATGTATTTTATTTTTGCTACAATATGGATCTTCTATATGTTCATTGTTATAAATGCTATGGAATGGCAAGAACCTTATTGATATTTTATATCATTTTTCTTGTGCATATTCTAGCTTTATGTCCATGGTCCTTTTATATAGTATACACTGTGTATCCATGTCATATTGCTTATCGATTTTCACTATGAGGAAGTATAAAAACAAAAAACTATATTTATACAATATTTCATACAAAAATTTTGCAGTACCACATTGGACTAATTATGCCGTGTTACTATAGTTAGGAAAATATGTTACTGTGTTTGCTACCAATCACCACTAGAGATGTTCCAATATGTACAAAATTATGTTACTACTGTGTTGCTATAGTAAAGAAATCGTGTTGCTGGAATATCAAAACGCGTTACAAAGCCCTATTGTAATTACTGCCAATGATTACTAATTGTGTTGCAGTTTTGTTAAAACATGTTACTAACGATGTTGCTACGCTAGGAAAAACATGTTACAAAGTGTGTGCCTATAGTTCTAAAAAGGTGTTACCAAGGCCTTCGGTAACACATATGGCTTGTGTTGCAGCAATACAACTGTAACACCTGTAAATACATATAGGAACAATGTTTATGTGCTACAATAGACACCACCTAGTAACATAGCCTACAGGAACACATACAAAAACATGTTACTGCGTGCTTCAGTAACACAATATCTAAGCTGTAGTAGCACATCAACGTGTTACAAGAGACCAATCCTGTATTAGTGCCTACTCCGGCCGCCCTCTCCCTCCGGCCTTCGAAGGTCGCCCCGCTCCCCCTTCACCGGTCATTTTTCTCCCTCTTTCATGCGCGGCGGTGGCGCATCTACCAGGGAGGTCGCGAGAGGGGTGAGTTTGTTGGTTCCTTCTCTGTCTCACGGCCAGATCAGTGATCTTGCTTGCTCTAGCGCTAATTCTGATTTGGAAAAGTAGATCCTGATCAAACATGGTATAGATTTGTGGTGCACGCATGGAATTGTTTGATGCTGCTTGAGGAGGTAATAAATCTTTCTAGAGGCCCAAAGATTCAGGTCACCTTTCTAGGTATTTCAATTTCAGGCTTGCATTATTTCTAGAGGCCCAAAGATTCAGTTCACCTTTCTAGGTATTTCAATTTTAGGCTTGCATTATTTCTAGAGGCCCAAAGATTCAGTTCACCTTTCTAGGTATTTCAGTTTCAGGCTTGCATTATTTCTAGAGGCCCAAAGATTCAGTTCACCTTTCTAGGTATTTTAGTTATAGGATTGCATTATTTCTAGAGGCCCAAAGATCAAGTTCCTAGTCGGCGGCAAGCGGCCCTGCTACCCATGTCGGTGTCGACCTCAACTCGCAAGGGCCGGCGTCGGAGGGGTTCCCGGGGCTTGGGCTCTACAGAGCCTTCCTCCAGAGCGACAATGGAGAGCTCCTCCCTCGGTGCGTGAGGGGCTCCGGGCTCCCTCCCTATCGTGAATGACTTCCGTGATGAGTTATCTCATTCTTTGTTTCATGAAGTGTTTTTTTATTTTGTGAAGCTTGATTGACGACTTGTATGTTTAAGTGGGATATCTCATTTGTATGGACAAAATAAAAATTATCATGTTTTGCATGCTTGATTTGTATAGATGGTTTGTTTATGTCAATTGTGAGCGGGAGGAGGCCACAGAAGAGCCGGCCACACCAAGAGGGTGCTTGGATCCAAGGGACTTATTTTAGTCTGACTAAAAATAGTCTCTTTAAGAGGCTAAAAGTTCCAAGCACCCCTGACTAAAGAGGGGCTAAAACTAGTCTTGAGACTAAAAAAATTTAGTCAGGGGTACCCCTACTAAAATGTCAATTAGTCATCTCTCTCCTCATTTAACTCCTCTCCTTTAACACAGGCGAGTTCTGGATTGGAGGGTTTGGAGGATAATAAATGCTCATTAACTTGATTTTAGTCTCTTTAGTATTTGGATCCAAGCATGGGTGAGGCTAGCAAGTTTTAGTCTCACTACTTTTAGTCATGGAACTAAAACGTATCCAAGCACCCTCCAAATCCGGCAGGAAATAGGGTCCAAAGTAGTGAAATGATTGAGATAGAGCATTTATTGTCAACCTAACCGTGCCATCCATACACCTCTTTGGTTTAGAGTTAGTTCAGGGTTAGAATCTAACTCTAACCTCTAACTGAGTTAGAGTTCTCCTCGTCTCGGTTCATCGCCATCATACTTTCCCCATTCCTGTGTTTTCAGTATCCTACGAATCAAAGAGGCCCCTTTTTTGCGGGAAAAATCAAAGAGGCCCTTAGACTGTTTTCGGTCCGGTCATTTTTTATAAACATGTTATGTCCAAAATTTAATAAACGTGCTCCGGTTTCTATGAAAATAATCAGGTTTCATGTAGTAATTCATTCATTTATTTATTCTTCTGCGGGGGGTTTGCATGAAATTCATGAGGTCTGAAATGTAAAGTACCCCGGCATATGCTCCGAGTCGTGCATGCACTACGACCTAGATGCTCTATGTCCCACATGTCGGTAAATGGGAGCACGTGGAAATAACCTAGGAGTACATATAGGAGGATAAATGTGTGAAATAATATGTACTGTGAAGCATAGCCGTGGTTCAAAAAGGAGACCTAAAGTGATGACAGCTATAGGTCGCACGCACCCAACTAGTGGTACTAGACATACGACTAATTTTCACTCAAAAAAAGAGGCACAAGTGCTCAGTACTCCTATTCTATAAACACGAGTCCCATCTGACAACAGCGTCCGTGCTACAGCTAGCTCTCCTCCGTCTTTTCTCTCTTCTAATTCTAAACTAGGCCGACGCACGGTGGGCGGGGTGGGTTTGCTCAACTGCGGCCCCACCTCATAGTGAAAACATTACGACTGGAATAAAAATGCCATATAATCCCTCCGTTCATAAATATAATCCTTTTTAGATACTATTTCAAATGGAATGCAACATACATATGTATGTAGACATAGTTTAGAGTGCAGATTCACTCATTTTGCTCCGTATGTAGTAGTCACTTGCTGGAATCTTTAGAAAGACTTATATTTGGGAACGGAGGGAGTACTATAATAATAAAACATTAAGGCCACGAGCCGATGCAGTGCTGGTTACAGGAGGCAAGAAGAAGAGATGCATCCATCGACGACGTCCACATCCTCGACTCAGGGCGCCGGCCCACCGAACGGCGCCTAAGTAGCAGCGGCTTTCGTGGCCAGGTCGACGTGCTTTTGAACAATGGCGTCCAAAGATTCCAGCCGCTGGAAGAAGGCCAACGTCTTTCTGTCCTCGCTTGCCTTGTAGTTGCCTATGTAGACGATTTCCTTGTAGACGTGGATGTGCAGGTCGACGGTTTCTTGCATGGTGAGGTGCTGCGCGGCGAGCGCGGCCTCGAGGTGCACATTCTTCGTCACGACCTCCGACACCTGCAGGGCCACCAGGGCTTGAAAGAGTTCGTCACCATGGAGGCCGATGAGGGTGGCAGGCAATGAGGATCCTGGGCACGCGGGCTGGAGCAGTACGGCAAGGTCGTCCGTGCGCTTCTTGACGGTGGTGAACTTGCGGATGGAGTTGACCATCATGTCATCCATGCGAGAGGCGAAGCCGGCGTCAGCGAGGGCTACGATGCCTGCGGTCGCCAGCACCATTTGGAAATGCTGCGCGGTGCGGGGCCGTAGGCCGGCGCCTTGGATGATTTGGCACAGCCGACTGCTGCTCGCGTCCATCACCTCTATAGGTGCTTGTGGCTTCTGGTCACTTGGTCTTGGATTGGAGTGAGCAGTGTTGCGCAGAGACTTGGGAGTAGATGGATTGGAGTGGTGGGGCGCCTTTATTATATGAGAGTCCAAACTCAGTTGCATTCACATCGTGCTGGCTCTATTCTGCTTCTCCAGTTAATTCCCTCTGCCTGTAATTGAGGATGCATCATTGACCGTTCAATGTCTCGGGAACCGCTACCCTCTCCCTCCTTGGCGTTCAAGCACCTATGGACCCGTCGACAATGAGGTGCCTATGGTGACTTCGTAAATTTCAAGATGATAGTGTCGTGCGTGTGTGTGTTCATAGGGGTGAGTGTATGCACGTGTATATGAGCGCTTGTGTCTGTACTGTGTAAAAAACGTAAATGCGTGTCAAAAAGAGACTAGTCAGTATACTCAATATTGTGCACCTAGGAGAGGAAAACGATAGAACTAGTACGTATTTATTTACGGTGCAGATTCACTCATTTTGCTCCATATGTACTCCGTCTTGGTGTAGTCTAGTCACTTGTTGAAATCTCTAGAAGGGCAAATACTCCTTTCTGGTTTACAAGGCTATACTAGCAAGTAGTTGTATGTACTAGTACAATAGTGGGCTCACATAGCAATTTTGTCTCATGCAAAAGCCTGGCTATATGCGTGCTCCAATGTTCGCAACTGCAACATTCGGTTTGCGCTTGGCTCTTCGCCTCTTTGAGAAGACGAACAATGATGTTACTACTACTGCTTCTACAGTGTCGAATCCACTGCTGCATGTCCGTCCACCGTGAGCAGGACGGATAGCTTGTTGTAGAAGTCCTACTAAGTAAAAGCCTATCCTCATTTGTGAGCAACCGCGCGCATGGGTGAGGGAGAAGGCGTGTAGTAAAATCAAGCTTCTCCTCGTTGTACGAGTTGACGCGACACATCATAGCACTGGCCCCACATGCTTGCCTCTAAACTTGGCTGAAAGACCCGTAGTGTACAATATATTTGCTGCAACCTCTAACATTTACCCACCACAAATTAAAATATATGTGGCTGTATGCATCGTTCTGATGCAGAGGCCAGGGAGTCCCACCTTTTCGAAGAAAAAAAACAAATTAAAATATATATTCCTGTCTTGACCAGATGAGCGTGCAAACTACAATCACCAGGGTGTCAGGTAGGGCTAGAAGACTATTTTAATTTTTTTTAAAAACTTCGAGACGGCCACATAGCATGGAGCCGACCCCAACGATTTTAAGCTTACAGGCACGGTACACGCTATCCTAGACTACTCTACACGTGAAACTGCCACACGAGCGTCCGGGCTGCGCTTGGCTCTTCGCCTCTTCGGGAAGTCGAACAATGATGGAGTACTACTGCACTGGAGGAGTACTACAGTATGCTTCTGGCCATCTGACACCGATTGAACTGCTGCATGTCCACCGCGTGCGGGAGGGAGAGCGTGTAGCGAAAGCTTCTCCTAGTCTTGCCAGCCACCACGCTCATGGGCGAGGGAGGGACACTCCTGCCTTTGCGTGTATGACAGGTGGGCCCGGTAGGTGTGTGGCCAACCTGTCATACAGCCAAAGGCAGGTGCAGTTAAGTCGGTGAGGGAGAGGATAATCAAACTTCTCGTGCATGTACAAGTTGACGCGACACATCAAAGCACTGCACTCGATACATTTCAATAATTTGCGTTTACCGATGCATTAATTACAACGCATGCATGCATGCCGTGACTCTCCTTTTGATACTTGCATGTGTTGATTTAATGCACCTTGAAGTAGTATAAAATATGTGACGGTAAAGCTTTGTAATACCCCGGCCCAAGTCGAGAGATGGTTGTGCACGAGGAGGGCGAGATCATGCAGACCGAACAGGACCCGACGATGGAGCTCTCTAAGGTCTCGATGGACCTCACCGTGCTCCACTGCCCCTTGTGCCTCCGCCCCTTGACGCCTCTAGTGTATGAGGTTCGAATACACCTCGTCCATTCGGCTGATTGAGCAAGGTGCAGGTTTCTTGATTGATGTGTTGTTCGATTGATTTCTGCAGTGCAAGGGAGGGCACCTGGCCTGCGCGGACTGCCGCGTCGAGCGCCCGGGGAACCAGCGGCAGTGCCAGAAGTGTGAGCGCGGCGGTGGCTTCGACTTGCGGAACACGGCGGTGGACTCTGTCCTTTCATCGGTGAGGGTGGAGTGCCCGCACGAAGGCTGTGGGCTCTACGTCACTTACCACAAGCTCGCCGATCACCAGAGTGTGTGTCCGCTCGCGCCCTGCAAATGCCCTGTTCCCGTCTGCGGCTATGAAGGCCCGCCGCCGGCTCTCTACCACCACATCAGCACCGCGCATCCCATGCCCGTGCACGGGATCCAGTATGGCAAGGTGCTCTAGCTACAAGTGCCACTGTCGGAGCCACTGATGGGGTCATGTACCTAGGGTAGGGTCATGGACCTGGTCTAAGTTCCTTGCCCAAGGACACCCTTAGAAGAGGTCGCCTTCCAGTCGACCAACGAGGGACTCACTCGACTGACTTGAAGGACTCGACCATGAAGACTCACTCGACCACCAGGAGGTCAAGAGGCACTCTGCACTGCAACGGCCTGTAATTAAGTAGGCTTTATGATAGTAAAGACACTTTATGTGGGGCGTTACCAGTAACGCCCCAGACTTAACTCACCTTAAACCCTCTCCTACGTGGGCTGGCTGGGGTCCTGGCGCACTCTATATAAGCCACCCCCCTCCACAGGTAGAGGGGTTCGGCATCTTGTAACTCACATACTCATAATCCACTCGACCGCCTCCGGGCTCCGAGACGTAGGGCTATTACTTCTTCCGAGAAGGGCCTGAACTCGTACATCTCTTGTGTTTACAACCTCTCCATAGCTAGGACCTTGCCTCTCCATACCTACCCCCCACTCTACTGTCAGCCTTAGAACCACGACAGTTGGCGCCCACCGTGGGGCGGGCGTTTTAGCGATTTTGTGGAGAAGTTGCGATTCTTCCGAGTACTTTCATCATGGTGTCTGCTGGAGTTTTGGTCGAAGGTCGAGAGATCTGTCTCGGCACTCTCACCTTCATCGCCGACGACTCCGCCTGGCTCCAGGAGGCTCCACTCGACGTTGATGCGCTCCCCGTCCGCGGTGCGACGCATTTTCGCGCATGTGTCCGCGGCGTTCTGCTGCGGCAACCGTCGACCCCGTATCAGTCGACTCCTCCATCGTCCACCCTCCCGGTCTCCCGCCAGTGCAAGCGCTCGGGCCGGTCGAGGCTTCAGCGATGGGTGAGGCACGCGGTGGCTCGCCAATCGGCCACCACCCAAGTTGCGGCAATCGAGCCCGACGAATCTCTCTACGGCTTGTTCGATCTATCGACTGGCTCCGTAGAGACTGCATCCGAGTGCGGTAGCAGTGATCCAGCGGCGGAAATCTTGATGGTTGACGGGCCCCGCAGTCCCCCTGGCTTCGCCCGTGATGGTGGAGCAGGTGACGGAGGCGACCCCGCACGAGGCCATGAAGAGTACCAGCCCGAGCCACTCGACTCTCTGCAAAGAGAGGAACTTCGCCGCAGGAACGTGGATGCTCTGCGTACTCCCATCGCAGGAGAAACCCCCGAGGCTCGTGCCTTGGAGGAGGCACGCCTGGCCAATTTGGCCGAGCGCACTCGACTGGAGAATCTTCAGCGAGCACTCGACGAGCGCGCGCGGCAACGAGTTCCCGACACCAGTCGACGTCAACTCTTCCCGCCGACTCAGGTATATCGAACCCCAATCCAGAATTTAGCAGCTGCGACCCGTATAGCAGAGTCCATCCAGCCTTCGCAGTCGGAAGCTGGCAGAGGTTTGCTGCAGATCAGGGATCTGCTCCGGGCAGCAGGAGATCAGAATTCAGCCGTGTCTCAGTCGCGCAATAGAATTCACAGTCGATCCGTCACTGGGAATACGGTTCAGTCGGCTCGTAGCCCCAGATCGCCTCCGCGGCGTGAGGGGCACGATAATCGGCGAGGCCAATATGGTGACCGACTCGACCGAGATGATAGGCGTCGAGTGCCCCATTCCCCTCCGAGGGGTGGGTCTTACGCTCCTCGGCAGCAAGATGACAGGCGTCAGTACAGTACAGGGCGAAGGGTTCCAGTCGACTCCAGAGAACCAGGCTTCGACGCGCGATCCATTATCGTGCAAGGTTTGGTCGACCGGAACAGAGCCCATCGGGGCGGACTCGACAGAGATGCGCCCACGAGCAGTCGAGTGCATGTTTCTGGTCCTGAATGTTTCAGCAGAGCTATCAGAGCCGCAGTTATCCCTCCCAATTTCAGGTTGGCAACAGGAGTCAGCAAGTTCACTAGTGAGCCTAAGCCTGAAACTTGGCTTGAAGACTACCGAGTGGCAGTTCAGATTGGTGGTGGGAACGACGAGGTGGCCATGAAGCATTTGCCCCTCATGCTGGAAGGTTCTGCCAGGGCGTGGTTGACTCAATTACCTCCTAGCAGCATTTACACTTGGGAAGATCTGTCCCGAGTGTTCATCAGAACGTTTGAAGGAACTTGCAAGCGACCAGCTGGATTGACAGAGTTGCAAGTCTGCGTGCAGAAGGCTAATGAGACTCTCAGAGAGTATATTCAGAGGTGGATCACTTTGCACCACACTGTGGAGAATGTGTCCGATCATCAGGCAGTCTGCGCCTTCAAAGATGGCGTCAAGAACAGAGAACTGAGTTTGAAGTTTGGTCGAACCGGTGACATGACCTTGAGTCGGATGATGGAGATTGCTACCAAGTACGCCAACGGCGAAGAAGAAGACCGACTCCGAAGCGGCAAACACAAGCCGAGTCAGTCGGAAAAAGGAAACACCAGTCGGAAACAGAAGCGGAAGGCTGAACCGGCAGCTCCTGGAGAGGCTCTGGCCGTGACTCAAGGAAAGTTTAAGGGGAAACCAAAAGGATCCTGGAACCCCAAGAAGGTAAAGGATAAAGAAGGGAACGACGTAATGGATATGCCATGTCACAACCACACGAAGAAAGACGAAGAGGGGAATATCATCTACCCAAAGCACACCACTCGCCAATGTCGACTCCTGATCCAGCAGTTTCAGGGAAAACAGTCTAAGGACAAGGAGAAGGAGTCGGACAAGGCCGAAGACAAGGAGGACAGTGAGGAAGGATATCCGCATATCAACTCCACTCTGATGATCTTTGCAGATGTGGAAAGCAGGAGTCGACTGAAAGTCATTAACCGAGAGGTGAACATGGTTGCCCCAGCAAAAGCAAATTATCTGAAATGGTCTCAAATACCCATCACATTCGACCAATCTGATCACCCGACTCATATTGCCACCCCTGGGAGGCAAGCTTTGGTGGTCGATCCAGTTGTCGAAGGCACTCGACTGACAAAAGTGCTGATGGACGGTGGAAGCGGGCTGAATTTGTTGCATGCAGACACACTGAAAGGAATGGGCATTCCGATGTCCCGACTAAGCACTAGTAACATGAGCTTTCATGGAGTTATACCAGGGAAGAAGGCCGAGTCACTCGGCCAAATAGCTTTGGACGTGGTGTTTGGTGATTCGAAACATTTTCGCAAAGAAAAGTTGACGTTTGAGGTCGTGGATTTTCGGAGTGCATATCATGCCATTTTGGGGAGACCAGCTTACGCACGGTTCATGGCTCGACCATGTTACGTGTACCTCAAATTGAAGATGCCCGGCCCCAAAGGAATGATCACTGTCACCGGTGATCGGAAAAAGGCAGAAGAGTGCTTTCAGAAGGGCTCAAAGATTGCCGATTCCCAGGTGACAGCGGTCGAGTTCGAAGAATACAAGCAAAATGCAGATCCGAGTGACTTGCTGCGATCAAAGAAACCCGCCACAGAGTCTGCATTCCAGTCGTCCGGTGAGACGAAGCCTGTTCACATTCACCCGACCGACCCCGATGCAGCTCCGACCAGCATCTCCACAACACTTGACCCAAAATAGGAAGAAGCGCTCATCCAGTTCCTCCGTGAGAACTGGGACATTTTTGCATGGAAGCCCGCTGACATGCCAGGTGTTCCCAGGGGACTGGCTGAGCATCGCCTAAGAGTCGACTCATCTGCAAAACCAGTCAAAGAGCATCTTCGGCGGTCTGCCGTCCAGAAGAGAAAAGCCATTGGTGAAGAAGTGGCTCGACTGTTGGCGGCAGGATTTATCCGAGAGATATACCACTCCGAGTGGCTCGCTAATGTCGTCATGGTTCCTAAGAAGGACAAGTCGCTCCGAATGTGCATTGATTTCAAGCACATCAACCGGGCCTGTCCGAAAGATCATTTTCCTCTCCCTCGCATAGATCAAATTGTTGACTCGACCGCGGGATGCGAGAGGCTATCTTTTTTATATGCCTACTCCGGATACCACCAGATCCGTCTGTACGGACCCGACGAGGTAAAAACAGCTTTCATCACTCCATTCGGGTGCTTCTGCTATATCACCATGCCATTCGGCCTCAAGAATGCCGGAGCCACATTTATGTGAATGATTCAGAAGTGTCTACTCACTCAAATCAGTCGGAATGTGGAAGCATATATGGATGATATTGTTGTCAAGTCATGAAAAGGTTCCGACCTGCTCGCTGATCTCGCCGAAACATTTGCCAACCTCAGAAGATATGATATCAAGCTCAATCCATCAAAGTGCACATTTGGAGTTCCTGGTGGCAAGTTACTCGGTTTTCTCGTTTCCGAACGGGGAATCGACGCTAACCCAGAGAAGATTGGCACTATTCTCCGAATGAAACGCCCTGTGCGAGTGCACGATGTCCAGAAGCTTACTGGATGCTTGGCCGCATTAAGTCGATTCATCTCACGACTCAGTGAAAAGGCATTGCCTCTTTACCGACTGATGAAGAAGACAGACAAGTTCGAGTGGACTCCAGAAGCTGATGCAGCGTTTGCCGAGCTAAAAGCTCTGCTCTCCACCCAGCCGGTGCTTGCTGCTCCAATCAGCAAAGAGCCTCTGTTGCTCTATATCGCAGCCACAGGACAAGTCGTCAGTACTGTGCTTACGGTCGAGCGGGAAGAAGAAGGAAAAGCTCTCAAAGTTCAGCGCCTAGTGTATTATTTGTCTGAAGTCTTGACTCCATCCAAGCAGAGATATCCTCATTATCAGAAGCTTGTGTATGGAATATACATGACCACAAAGAAGGTTGCTCATTATTTTTCTGATCATTCCATCACAGTCGTCAGCGACGCTCCACTATCAGAGATTTTGCACAACAGAGATGCAACTGGTCGAGTGGCCAAATGGGCGATTGAACTTCTTCCCCTTGATATCAAGTTTGAGGCAAAGAAAGCCATTAAGTCCCAGGCAATAGCAGATTTCCTCGCCGAGTGGATTGAACAACAGCAGCCGACTGGAGTTCACTCGGAGCATTGGACCATGTTCTTTGATGGCTCTAAGATGTTGAATGGTTCCGGTGCTGGGGTTGTCCTGGTTTCCCCCAGAGGAGATAAGCTCAGATATGTGCTCCAGATTCACTTTGATTCCTCCAACAATGAGGCAGAATATGAGGCCCTTTTATATGGGTTGCGCATGGCCATTTCACTCGGCGTCCGTCGCCTGATGGTCTATGGCGACTCGGATTTAGTGGTCAACCAGGTGATGAAAGAGTGGGACGTGAGAAGCCCAGCCATGACTGGATACTGCAGTGCAGTGAGGAAGCTGGAAAAGAAGTTTGAGGGGTTGGAGCTCCATCATATACCCCGACTGAAAAATCAAGCAGCTGATGATCTAGCAAAGATAGGTTCCAAGAGAGAAGCCATTCCGAGTGGTGTGTTCTTGGAGCATATACACACTCCGTCAGTCAAAGAAGATCCTTTCACCGAAGAAACTCCACAGTCCAAGAGTGCCACAGATCCGACTGAGGTCGAAGTCCCAGCGGTGGTCGACTTGATCATGGAGGTCTTGGTGGTCATTCCCGACTGGACAGTTCCATATGTCGCGTATATCCTGAGAAAAGAGCTTCCGGAGGATGAGGAAGAGGCTCGACAGATCGTCCGTCGATCTAAGGCCTTTACCGTAATCAAAGGACAATTATACAGAGAAAGCGCGACTGGAGTTGGTCAGAAGTGCATAACACCAGAAGAAGGTCGACTCATCCTCAATGATATCCACTCGGGGACCTGTGGTCATCATGCGTCCTCTCGGACCATTGTGGCCAAAGCATACCGAGCCGGATTTTACTGGCCAAAGGCGAATGAGATGGCAAAAGAGATAGTGGATAAGTGCGAGGGATGTCAGTTCTACTCGAATATGTCGCACAAGCCTGCGTCAGCTCTGAAGACCATCCCACTCGTCTGGCCTTTCGCAGTATGGGGACTGGACATGGTCGGTCCTTTGAGAACAGGACGAAGCGGCTTCACGCATGTACTGGTGGCAATCGACAAGTTCACCAAGTGGATCGAGGCTAAACCAATCAAGAACCTTGACACCGGTACTGCTGTTAGCTTCATCAGGGAACTAATATTCAGATATGGAGTCCCGCACAGCATCATTACGGATAATGGGTCGAACTTTGACTCGGAGGAATTCAGAGATTTCTGCAACTCCCAAGGCACACGGGTCGACTACGCTTCAGTCGCCCATCCGCAGTCGAATGGACAAGCGGAGCGAGCTAATGGACTGATTCTTAAGGGATTGAAGCCCCGACTGATGCGTGATCTCAAACACGCGGCTGGAGCTTGGGTCGACGAACTTCCCTCAGTGCTTTGGGGGCTGCGGACCACACCTAATCGGTCGACCGGAAGAACTCCATTCTTCTTGGTCTACGGAGCTGAAGCAGTCTTGCCGAGTGATCTTCTCCACAATGCTCCTCGAGTTGAAATCTACAACGAAGCAGAGGCTGAACAAGCGTGGCAGGACGCAGTCGACCTTTTAGAGGAAGAAAGGGAGATGGCTCTGATCCGTTCGACCATCTACCAACAAGATTTGCGTCGTTTCCACGCCAGAAATGTGAGAGGTCGAGCCTTCCAGGAAGGAGATTTAGTTCTCTGAGTGGATCAGCACAAACCACACAAGCTTGCTCCTTCTTGGGAAGGTCCCTTCATCGTCACCAAGGTTCTCCACAACGGGGCGTACCGTCTTTACAACGTCGAGCATAATATCGACGAGCCCCGAGCTTGGAACGCAGAGCTACTCCGCCCATTTTATACTTAAGTTTTATCACTCGGATGAGTTGCAATAAAGTACTTCTGTAGTTCATGGACCTCAAAATAATAGTGTCATAGTTCCTCCATAATTTCTGTCACTTTTTATTTTTGTCCAATAAAATTCCCCCTCAGTGGATGACTTAGCCGCGAATCCGTTTCGCCTAAGTTTGTAAAAATCCTACCGAGTGGTGAGCCAGACTCCCACTCGGAGGCTTAGCCGCGAATCCGTTTCGCCTAAGTTTGTAAAAATCCTACCGAGTGGTGAGCCAGACTCCCACTCGGAGGCTTAGCCGCGAATCCGTTTCGCCTAAGTTATCAAAATCCTACCGAGTGGTAAGCCAGACTTCCACTCGGAGGCTTAGCTGCAGTCCAAGGACTCGCCTAAGTTTGTCAAAATCCTTCCGAGTGAAGAGCAAACCTCTCACTCGGGGGCTTAGCTGCAGTCCAAGCACTCGCCTAAGTTTTAAAAATCCTACCGAGTGGTG
>NC_057806.1:41257095-41270393 GCF_018294505.1 Triticum aestivum | reverse complement strand
ACTCGGAGGCTTAGCTGCAGCCCTGTGCTCGCCTAAGTTACAAAAATCCTACCGAGTGAAGAGCGACCCTCTCACTCGGAGGCTTAGCTGAAGTCCAAGCACTCGCCTAAGTTATAAAAATCCTACCGAGTGAAGAGCAAACCTCTCACTCGGAGGCTTAGCTGCAGCCCAGTGCTAGCCTAAGTTATCAAAATCCTACCGAGTGAAGAGTAAACCTCTCACTCGGGGGCTTAGCTGCAGCCCAGTGCTCGCCTAAGTTATAGAAATCCTACCGAGTGGTAAGCCGGGCTTCCACTCGGAGGCTTAGCCGCAGCCCAGTGCTCGCCTAAGTGGACTAAAGAATAAGTCGATTGCAGTAAAGGCACCTTGCTTTGAACCTGCAAAAGACATTTCGAGCCAAAGGCAATCGTATTCAAGCACCAAATTCAAGTTTGAATCGATATCTAAAGGAACCGAAAGTGCTCAGGCGTTAAGCCTGTTAAGGTTTATCGGTTACAATTCCACTCGGCATACCGAGGCAAATTTAAAGCGTCGAGCCAGAAGAAGTTTTTTACCCCTCCTGTGGAGGGCTGGAAGGTGCAACGAATTCATCAAGGTCAATTCCGTCGGCGATCCGAGTGGCAGCTGCAAGGAAAGTTTCCATAAAGGACCTGAAGTCGTGCTTCTTGGTGTTGGCCACCCGAAGGGCCGCCAGCTTCTCTTCTCGCGCATCTTTACAGTGGACTCGGGCCAGACACAGAGCAACATCTGCACCACACCGAGCCGAGGACTTCTTCCATTCCTGCACTCGACCAGGGATCGAGTTCAAGCGGGCCATCAGCGACTCAAGGTCATTCTGAAGTGTCTCCTCAGGCTAGAGCGTCGAGTCGATGCGAGATGTGGCGGCCTTCAGCCTTGCGAGATAGTCCACGACAGCTGCAACACGAGACTCCAGTCGGAAAACATCCATGGCAACTTTGTCGTTCACCGGAGAATTAACAGGGTCGAGGTTTGGCTCCAGCCGGCTAGTTTCTTCTTCAAATTTTTGACAAAATTCTGCAAGGATGATCACTAAGTCAAGGGGATGGTCGAATGGAAAAACCACAATTGGAAATGTTTGCCGAGCATAGAGGTTTACCTTCAAGCATAAGAAACAACTTCTTGGCAAGACCACTCAGGAAGGCCTCCAGATCATTTTTCTTCCCAATCAACTTACTGACTTGGTCGGTCAGGGCAGCTTTATCAGTTTTTAGTTGACTGAACTCCTTGTTGGCGATCCCAAGAGCAGCTTTCAGATTGGTATTGTCTTGTTCAAGCTTGGTGACTAAAGCTAACTTCTCGTCAGCAAGCTTGATCTTCTCAGCTAGTTCGAGGTCTTTCTTCTGTTGGGCCTCCCTTACCTTACCTGCAAGTTACAGCAAGATCAGATTTTGAAACAAGAAAGGGGAAAAACAGCCGTCAGGATCTCACCAAACATACCTTCGGTCTCCTCCTTTGCCTTCGTCAGCTTCTCCTGAACCAGCTTCAAGCTCAGCTTGAGTTGAGTGTGCTTGTTTTCCAGCTCAGAGTAGCGAGCCACAAGATCACAAGAGTTCTGCGAAGAACCAATCGACTAAATGTCAAATATAATTCACTTCCGAGTGAAAAAGGAAAAAACACACGTTTCTAAGACTACAGCCGAATACAAGCATTCGACCGTAGTCTCGGGGACTACACCCAGTGGGTGCACTCAGCGTGCCCCCACTAATTCTGTTGAAGACAAAGTCGACCAGTCGACCTCAAAAAAAAAGAAGAGAGATGTATTCTTTAAGACTGTGATCAACTGCAAGCAGTCGACCACAGTCTCGGGGACTACACCCAGTGGGTGCACCCAGCGTGCCCCCACCGGTTTGTGAAATCCAGTCGACATAGTCGACTGACAGAAAAATTGACATAATAAAGACTAAGGCCGACTGCCAGCAGTCGACCTTAGCCTTGGGGACTACACCCAGCGGGTGCACTCAGCGTGCCCCCGCTAACACGGAGTTTAATCGACACACCCAGTGGGTGACTACTATAAATTCCGGAAAGGAAAAGTTTTTAGTAGCATATCCAACAGAACAAACAGTGGTCGACTGACCTGAACATTGCTTTGAAGGGCAGAACTGGCGTCATAAGCTGCCTGGCTCGCATCCCGGATGGTCTTCAACTGCTCCATCATGATTCCCGCCTGGCGTATCGCTTCCTTCGCCGCGCCAGCTTGGTCCTCTGGGACATGGTGCGTCGTGAAGAGGGAGGGCTGCTGAGCACTCGTCAATGGATCTGCGAAGGACACCGTGTGTCGAGTGGTGTTCTCTTCCTCCGCAATCAGAATCAGGCGCCGTCACAACCTGGGGCACCTTACTGGCGGACGCTTTCCTACTCCTCCTGCGCTTCAGTGGTTCTTCATCCTCATCATCATCAGGGAGATTGATAACAGTATTGGGTGGAGCTACGGAGAAGAATCAGGATTAGAGATCGCGAGTCAGTCGACTAAGAACGGTGTTAAGAATACAGTACCTGGTTTCGAAGTTGCTGCGTCCTCCATCTCGTGGTCATCAGCCCGGGCTGAGGTTTCAGAAGTAGCAGCACGGCAACTCCAAAGGATCAGTCGACTAACTTCAGCGTCGACCAGAGACAAAGTTCACACAAAATAAGAAGACTTAAGCAGCACGATTACCCTGATATGGTGGGGATGGACACCTTCATCTTCGGCAGGAGCTTGATCGGCTTCGACGAGGCCGCCCTGGGCTGCTTCGGCGCCTTTTCAGTCGGCACCGGAGAGGTGGTCCGAGGGCGCTTGGTCGACTGAACAACGGTCGCAACCCCCTTGCCACGTTCAGTCGAAGGGTCATGGACAAGCTTCGACCGCCTTTCTGAGCGCAGTGGTACGACCTCCTCCTCCTCTTCTTCCTCGTCCTCAACGTCATCTTCATCACCGCCATCATCATCATCGTCGTCATCATCCTCTGCAATGTCCGAGTCCCATTCCTCCTCTTCCTGGCTCTCGCCCCCACTCGCCTCACCCTCCTCAGTCGGAGCTTGTGCCCCATTGGGCATCGAGTACAGCTCGGTGAGAGCCTAGCAGATATCAAGACAAGGATCAGTCGACCAGTCGGCAGGATAAACAGAAATGAATGTGACAAGAACACAGTGGAGAGCAGAGCAAGTGTACCTTGTTTGGATCGCTGTTGTGGTCGAGTGGAGGAATCCTTCTGGCTCCGCGTGGGTTATCCTTGTTTCCGGTAACGGCTACCATCCATCTTTCCAGGGTGACATCGTCGACTGCTTCTGGATGGACTCGAGTCTCGTCTTCAGTCCCACAGTACAACCACATGCAGTGGCTCCGGAACTGAAGGGGCTGGATGTGACGCCTGAGGAAGACCTCCAGGAGGTCCATGCCCGTCACTCCCTCCCGAACCAACTGCACCACGCGCTCCATCAACATCTTCACGTCAGCTTTCTCCTCCGGAATCAACTTCAGAGAGGAGGGCTTGTTCACTCGGTCCATGGTAAACTGAGGGAGTCCACTCGACTGCCCCGGCGTCGACTGGTCCTGGCAGTAGAACCAAGTCGACTGCCAGCCTCTGACTGACTCGGGAAAGGTCATGGGCGGGAAGGTGCTCTTATTCCTCACCTGGATCCCCAGACCCCCACACATTTGGACGACTCGGGTTCTCTCATCACCTGGGCTCGCCTTCTTCACAGTCTGAGAGCGACACGTGAATATATGCTTGAACAAACCCCAGTGCGGTCGACAGCCCAGGAAACCCTCACACATGGACACGAACGCGGCAAGATAGGCAATAGAATTTGGGGTAAAGTGGTGGAGCTGCGCTCCAAAGAAGTTCAAGAAGCCACGGAAGAAAATACTCGGCGGCAAAGAAAATCCATGATCAACATGGGTGGCCAAGAGCACACACTCACCCTCTTCTGGCTGGGGCTGCCACTCCTTCCCCGGAAGCCTCGCAGCTCCATGAGGGATCAAGCCCTTGTTGGCCATGTCGAGGAGGTCTTTCTCTGTGATGGTCGACTGGATCCAGTCTCCTTGGACCCAGCCCTTCGGCAGGCGGGATCTGGACGAGGACCCGCCGCGGCTGGTAGATCTCCCCTTTGCCTTCTCCGACGTCGACGCCTTCTTCGCACGTTCCAGCGCCGCCGTCTTCTCCTTGGCCATGGTTGCCGGCGAGGTGCGCGAAGGGAAGTTGTGAGGGGGCGAGAGCGAGCGTGCTGGACGGGGACGAAGGGAGCAGAGAGAGAGAATGCTGAGGCACAGTACAGAAATCCTCACCGGGCGCATTTATAAGGTCCCTTCCGAGTGGATGACAGGTGGGCCCGGTCGATCTAATCATATCCAGGAACAGTTATGCAGACAGGATACGTGGCGAAGAAAGCGGCGCGGAGATCGAGGCGTCTATGTCCCGTCCCATCTGAACGCCGCGGTCCGCTCCGCTTCGCGCGCGTCCCCAAATTTCGCATCTCGCGGAATCCGCGAACGGCAGATCGGTCTGTCAGACGCGGGGTTTCCCGCGATCCGTCGCTCGGAGATCGTCGAAGCCCGAAAGATCACTCGACGAAAGAAGAGAATGGATCGAGTCGACTGAAGACAAGTTGCTCGCTATCGACGAAGAGATTCTTTGGTCCAGAACAACGCACAACCAGTGTGCAAAGGTTAATCGGAAACAACATCAACTCCTTCCTCACTCGAAGCCTCAATCCATTCGGGGGCTAATCATGGGGTCATGTACCTAGGGTAGGGTCATGGACCTGGTCTAAGTGCCTTGCCCAAGGACACCCTTAGAAGAGGTCGCCTTCCAGTCGACCAACGAGGGACTCACTCGACTGACTTGAAGGACTCGACCATGAAGACTCACTCGACCACCAGGAGGTCAAGAGGCACTCTGCACTGCAACGGCCTTTAATTAAGTAGGCTTTATGATAGTAAAGACACTTTATGTGGGGCGTTACCAGTAACGCCCCAGACTTAACTCACCTTAAACCCTCTCCTATGTGGGCTGGCTGGGGTCCTGGCGCACTCTATATAAGCCACCCCCCTCCACAGGTAGAGGGGTTCGGCATCTTGTAACTCACATACTCATAATCCACTCGACCGCCTCCGGGCTCCGAGACGTAGGGATATTACTTCTTCCGAGAAGGGCCTGAACTCGTACATCTCTTGTGTTTACAACCTCTCCATAGCTAGGACCTTGCCTCTCCATACCTACCCCCCACTCTACTGTCAGGCTTAGAACCACGACAGCCACGGCTCTTGCTGTTCATGGACGAGGACCGCCACACATTTTTCTTGGTCGGCGGCATGCTCGACATCGGCGCCTATCGTCGTGTAGGTCGTCTGCATCAGAGCGGGGGCGTCCCCACTGCCGCACTACGTGGCCAAGCTGTGGGCGAATGGCCCGCCGGGGGAGCCCAAAGGCACGACCGACACCGTCAAGGTGGAAATGGAGGTGACAAGCAGCAAGGATCCCGGTGACGTCGACGTGCAGGAGTTGACCTTCTTGACAGTTCCGCCCAAGCTGCTGGCCAGGGCTAAGCTTGTGTCCCTCCACATTTAGATTGACAAGCTCACATCCTAAATGTTTCTACAGTGCCTTCTGTTTATCTTAGTAATATGCTAATATAGGGATTACCTTGGTCTACTTTAGCTTAAGAAATGGTGGGTTTTGGTGGCGATAAAAAATTATGTTTCTCAATGCATTAATTGCAATGCATGCATGCATAAAGTACATGCATTGGTCAATTTTCTCTTAATACTTGCATGCAATGAATTAATGTACCTTGGAATCTGAACATGTGTTGGGGAACAACCAAATTGAGCCTTATAAAATGGAAAAACTAAAATTTTGAGATAAGCCCTATAAAACCAGAAAGGAGAGAGTAGAAAAAGACGTACTCCATCCGGGAATAGTGCCGCACTTCAAAACTTGAACCGTCAATAAATTTTGAGCTTGCGTCTCGTCGCATTCCAAATTACTCCACGCTATATTGAATTGCAAACCTGTTCACACCGATCACAACCTAAACGGTTTCCCACTTAGGAGCGTATTAGTACTCGGTTATAAATACAGGTATGCCAAGATGACTGCGCATTCCTCCTCAACTCCTCATCCACAAAAACAAACAATCCATTCAGCATCCTTCCCTTGCATCTGCCATGGCCAGCTTGAGTTCTGGGTCAAGAGATGCCACCAAGGAGAGGCGAGCATGGAAGCGGAAGCATGAGAGATGTTCCGCCTCGCTGCGAGAGCAGCCGACATGCCCGCCACGTGGAAGTAGCAGCACAGAGGTCCCGCCACGCCGCTGAAGTAGCACGGAGGTCCCGCCGCACCGTCGATGCAGTAGACTGGTCCGGCCGCGCTGCAGAAGCAGTAGAGATGTCCCGTCGTGCCACGAATGCAGCAGAGATGTCCCGCCGTGCCGCGGCGGCCTGGGAAAATTTCTCGCGGGCAGGCGATGACTGTTACAGGCACATGCATGCGATCGTCCATAGCCAGATGGAGCAGATCTCCGGCTAGGCGAGGTTGCAGGACGACATGAAAGCCTCGTTTGAACAGGCTATCAGCCTACTAAGGGAGGGCAATGAGAGGCTCCGGGCCGAGCGTGACCTGCTGAGGGAGAAGATCGTCCGAAGTGCAGACCAGCAGGAGGAGACTAGTGCCTTGTTGAAGAGGACTGGCGTCATCGTCAAGAAACTTATGGACCAGAATGACATGCTCTACAACGAGCGTCAAAGGCTGGTGGAGGAATCCGTGGATGTTCTCAAGCAGCGTCTTGAGGACATGAAAGAGCTCATCGCCGCTCGCCACGGAGACTAGTTCCTGCGGCCTGCAGCAACGCATCAAGAAAGTAGAGATCAGCGAGCCAGATCCTTGTCTTCCTTCTTCTTTTGCCCTTGTGTATTTCGGGCGTAGCCACATGTGGCTTTTTAATTATCTTTCAATTATGTAAGACAATTAATCGTCCTTATCTTTCTGTGGAAGATCAATGTTGCGAGGCTGGAATGAAGAAAACTCTTGTTGTGGCGACCCTGGCGTTGCTATTCTTCTAGTTGCTGCTGGGCTTCCTTCAGTTTCCTGGTTTCTTTTGATGTAATAATCGGTTTAGGATGTGCATTGTGTCGTCGGTTGTGAAATGTTAGGTTCTAGCGTGGATGTTTGGCCTTTGTTGGCCTCTTGGGATGTTGCGATTTCAATCTGGTAGCTTTTAGTCCTTTGTGTTAGGCTGGAGTTGTGCTGAACTTCTTGTGAATTGTGGTGGTTTTCAGTAATGAAAATCGGAAGGGACAAGCCCTTCTTTGATAAAAAAATTTAATCGTCCTTATATATTCATCAGTCTTGCTATAAGTCGCAGTAGATGCTATATAGGTCCGTCGGATCTTACATCAAGATCCTTGCTTTCAGATTTTCTTTTTTCTCTCTTAAATCTCAATCGAGTGAGACATAGCCACGCCATTAAACACAGGCTTGGGCGCCATTAATGGATACCTTGGGAGAGAGGTGGACGGCAGATGGAGGTCAAAGGGCTCTCCTCCCGATAAGCACGCGCAGGGGTCTGATCGCATGCCTCTCGTACTCAAATAGCTACCCTGCACGGCGCCTCCTAGCTAATAAAAAATGGGGACGCGTGGCGGCACGTAAATGGTACTAGTAAGTATAACGCCCACGGTTTCAACAATACTTGTGTTTCTGATTGTAACGTGACAGTACTTGTTCCAAAATGACTTTGTTGATTGTTAATGTGTGCGCCTTCACAAATCGGACTGCACATTTACCACAGCATGTTGGTGCCATGTCATGGCACCAAGCCAAGTTTCATTATTTTCATGCGTGTTTTGGATTTATAGGAATTAAAAAACTAAGTTTCTCAATGTTTCCAACCCAGCCACGACGCCCAGAATTTTGAATTTCATTCCCATTTCTTGCATGTAACCTAGAAATTTACCCGAGGACACACATGTGATTTTTCAACCAACTTTGGTACACTAGAACATGTGCTTGTATTTAAAATTTGAATTATGCACACAAAGGTGACACGTTCCCTCCCAGAACCATGAGCCTTCTTGAGAGAAGCTCCGATTTGCAAGAAGCTTATACCAAAATTTGTTCCTATTCGGCCAATTTTTTTTACCACGACATGGTACTACCATGACATGACACCATGCCAAGTTTCATGATTTTAAAACCAAGTTTCTTAATGTTCTCGACCGAGCCACGATGCCCAGATGTTTGAATTTTATTCTCATTTTTTGCATGGGTAGAAATTCATCCAAGGACACAAATGTGATCTTTCAACCAACTTTGGTGCACGGGAGCATGTGCTTGTAGTTCAAATTTGAATTATGCACATTAAATGAGCAAAAACTCAATTAATGTGTAAATAAGGCCAAACGAAGCCGGAATAATTCCAAAATTTAGCAGGGCACTCATGTAGTTCTATGTTGCCTTTGTAAATAAACTCAAGGGGGACAACGTATATTGTTTCGCACTCAAAGGTGGCATGTTCCCTCTCAGAACCACGAGCCTTCTTGAGAGAAGCTTGGATTTGCAAGAAGCTTATACCAAAATCTGTTCCTATTCGGCCAATTTTTTTACCACAACATGGTAGTACCATGACATGACATCCATGCCAAGTTTCATGATTTTCATACATGTTTTGGATTTACAAGAATTTTAAAACCAAGTTTCTCAATGTTCTCGGCTAAGCCAAAATGCCCAGATGTTTTAATTTTATTATCATTTCTTGCATGCAACCTACAAATTCACCCGAGGACACAAATGTGATTTTTCAACCAACTTTGGTGCACGAGAGCATGTGTTTGTAGTTCAAATTTGACTTATGCACATTGAATGACCAGAAACTCAATTAATGTATAAAAAATGACAAACGAACCCGAAATAATTCCAAAATTTAACAGGGCACTAATGTAGTTCTATGTTGCCTTTGTTAAGAAACTCAAGGGGGGGAAACGTATATCGTTTCACACTCAAAGGTGGCACGTTCCCTCTTAGAACCACGAGCTTCCAAATCGGCCCAATTTTTTACCATAACATGTTAGTGCCATGACATGACACCATGTCAAGTTTCATGATTTCCAGGCGAGTTTTGGATTTACATGAATTTAAAATCAAAGTTTCTCGATGTTCTCGGACGAGTCATGACGCCCAGATGTTTGAATTTCATTCTCATTTCTTCCATGGGACCTAGAAATTCAACCAAGGACACACATGTGATTTTTCAACCCACTTTGGCGCACCGGAGCATTGCATGCAATTCATATTTAGATTATGCACATTAAAAGTCCAGAAACTCAATTAATGTATAAAAAGGCCAAATGAACCCGAAATAATTCCAAAATTTAACAGGGCACTCATATAGTTCTATGTTGCCTCCGTAAATAAAATCAGGGGGGAGGCAGCGTATATCATTTTGCACACAAAGGTGACACGTTCCCTCCCGGAACCACGAGGCTTGTGGAGAAAATCTCCGGTTTTGCAAGAGGCTTATACCAAAACTTGTCCCAATTCGGCCAAAAATTATACGTATGAAAATAGGGTTTAGATTATCCCAAACATCTTGCTACCTAGACCAATAATGTACTATGATTTAAATTCAACATAAAATGGATACAAATATTTGAATTGGAGCGCGTATGGTACATGTAGTTCATAGTGAAATATGATTACTGCTATATGTATGTTTTCTGTTATCAAGATAATATTTAAATTATTGTATAACTTGACAAGAATCGTATTCAAATAAGGAAAATATATTCAAATTTAGTCCATATGGTAGACGGCAATATATATGTTCACATGGTAGAGTAAAATGTTCATATATGATGGAAGATCAAAATGTATGACTACATCAATTATAAACCGCAAGGTCACCTAACGATATATTCGAATTCAACATAACGTGGATTCAAAAATTGAAATTCTAGATCATGGCATCTGTAATCTTATAAAAAGGGGCATTACTCTTTCTTTGGTGGGAATTGATTTGTTTTTTGTTGATGTTGAGGGAAGTGCGAATCGATTTGGTACTGTGTAGGGTAATCTTGTTCTCCCGATTTTTTTACATTTTTCTTGTAGTTTTTTCAATGGCATCTATAGCAATATAGTAAAAGGGGACATGAATCTCTTGTGTCTTGTATGAATTATTTTTTTACATGTTAAGTTTGTTCTGCCGAACAAGGAATCTGCACCTTGTTATCCCGAAATTTTCAAGCTCGAGTATCTTTTGTCTCACCTGCTTTGAAACTCCCGCTTCTTCAACCCACGTCGCGCCTTGTTATCCCGAAATTTGGACGCGCGCGAGAACTCCCTCCTCATCCGAAATCGCTCCCGCATCCCAGACACACGAAATCCCCCTTCTATACCTCAGCCGAAAATGAAGCTCCACGTCGCAGTGTCAAAACCGGTTGGGGTACGCTGGTAACTTACCCTACATTTTGGACAAGCGCGTCCCTAAGCTTGGCTCCCGCCTCCCCCTTCGCCCCCCTCCCCATTCGTACACCGAGGCCGCCAAAACCCGCGAAACCCCACGCTCCTCCGTCGGCCTCCCGACCGCCGCCCAGCCGGAGACTCTTCCCCGACTACGTCGTCCACCGCAACAGCTCGCCGCCCCTCATCCACCGCATCGGATGAGGATCCGTTGTCGATCTCGTTGTCCCACCGGATCAGCCGCCCCGTCCTCCACCTCCAAGGAGCTGCCCTGACGTTCGCCTCGTCTATCGCGCCACCTCAATCCCCACAGCACCGTCTTGACCTGCCCCACCAGAACCGCAGCACCCTCACCAATTCCTCCGATGAAGCCGAGGCCAACTCGGCGCCACCAAGGAGGTTCTGCACTCACCGCTGCATTTTATCTTTTATTCGATCACACGGGGCTGCCGGTGCTCGATACCGAGCAGACATGGCGTGTCTCCATCGACGTCGCCGTTTCCGGCCACATCATCCACGGCGTCTCTCCCCCATGTCGTTGCTTCCTCGGCGGCGACTTCCAAAACAGCACTAGCTGCAGCTGCTTCGGCTCTCGCTCGCGCTGCGGCTTTGTTCTTGCTGTCGATCGCGCTGCTCTTGCTTTCGTTCGTGTTGCTGCTCTGCTCTTGCTCTCGCTTGCGCTGCTGCTGCTGCACGACCTCCGGCAGCTACAGGAGTTGCTGCTTTAGCACTCGCTCGTGGTGCTATTGCACGACTTGCTCTCTGCTAGTGTGTTCCCTGCTCGAGCGTCTGCTGATTTAGATCACTGCTTCTCTGCTACTAGTGCTCGAATGCCCTAAACATCTATTGCAATGCTCTGTTACTAGTTCAATCAGTTTCGACAGTAAAATTCAGTTTCGACTGTGAAGTTCATTTTCTTCAGTTAAGTTCAGAGTGAACAGTACTTACAGCATCTGTCGGAGTGGCCGTGGCGCGGCTGATGCGTTTTACATCTAGCACTTTTTGGTGATGTATTTTACATCATCTATTGCAGATGATATTAGGGTCCCACTTCAGATTAACGTTGTCTGTCTTGTCATGCTTCAGCCTCGTCGCCGTACACCTTAGCGGAGCTGCTCCAATGACGGAACCGTCCATCACAGCGGAGCAGTACCCTCGGCGCCGTTTCCAGAGGCCTCGGATCTTCTTCCCCGCCTCTGACAGTCACACCGGCATCATCACCATCCTCCACGTCCAACCCAATGATGTTGAGGTCCACAAGGCTATGCCAAAGAGGTTGTACACTCATCGCATCACTTTGTTTCTCCATTCCTCTGTTCTTCCAATTCATGTGAGCCAAACACACAGGTTGACTGAAATCCTATGTTTCCAAATGCTCTGTTTTGCACGTGCATTCCTATCCTATTCCTGTGTTTTTCCCGTCCCTGTGTTTATAGAATCCTCCAATTCTAAGGAGCCCTTACAGATTTACTTCATTTTCAGATAGGCGTCAAAGAAAACTCTGTGTGTTATGTCCTGCTCCTGCTGTGCCGTCATCCACCCCACCTGAGGTGCACCATCGACAGAAGCGTTCACTGCAGCAGAGATCCCCCCTACAGACTTCCTTTCGCCACCTCGGATCATCTTCCCCATTGCCGGCAGCCACGCCAACGCATTACCATCACCGACTAAGCAGATGAACCTGAGGACTACACAGTTCCGGAAGAGAGGTCGCAGTCTTTCGTGTTTTCTTACATTATACATCGGTTATTATTACCTGCTACTTTATCGTTCAATCTTGAGTTTTGAATTGCCCATGGGTCTCATATCGAGCCAGCAACGAATAGTATCTGTCTACTATCTAGTTCATCTGGGGTCTTCTATGTGGTTCATGTTGGGTGGGCAACAAACAATAGATGATCCATTGTCTATCTTTTTAAGCTGAAGCTATAATCTACCTGCTATCATTAGTTTTGGATCCATCCACTCGTTTGCTACCATCAGTCTTGATTTTTGCATGCACCCCTTAGGCCTTACAAAATCTAACTATTTTTTTATTATGCATGTCAGATATTGTACACAATCGTACTGAACATGTAGAGAAAAAGAGAAGACCATTGCGTGCGAATATAATGTCATGCAGATGCCGCTCCATGGTGGGCGAAGTGCCCCCCCTCCTGCATTTCCAGATTGTATTCCGGAGGAAGATAACTATTCAGATGGAGATTCAGAAGGAGCCGACCACGCCTGTTTACCACCTGAGGTGTTTGCTCTAACCTGGCATGTTGATGTTGGTCATATCATGCATATGGCGCCTTGCATTGCTTACATTATACATCTTATATGTCATCAGCTTAGTTTCGATTTGCTTTGTGTGAATGCCACCTGTTTGGTTTCTATATCATACTCCCACCATTCCTAAATATTTGTCTTTTTAGAGATTTCAACAAGTAACTACATACGGAATAAAATGAGTGAATCTACACTCTAAAATATGTCTTTATACATCCGTATGTGGTAGTCCATTTGAAATCTCTAAAAAGACAAATATTTAGGAACGGAGGGAGTATATGGGAATTATGCAATGCCATCTTCTTTAGCCAGGCATCATATACGTGAATCATGCAATGCCATCCTGTTTAGCCAGTCATCGTATATGTGAATTGTATCATGCCATATTTTTTTCCATAATATATTCCATTTGTCAACAATGTTTATACATTCATCTACTCTTCCTGTGCATCAGCCATTTGGAGTCGGTCACGGGAAAATCTGGAGTGAAAACAAGGTCTTCTGAGCAGCTACCTGTCGATGCAGATTTCTTGCTGGTTATAGATAGCTCCTCAAAGGAGGATTCAGATA
>NC_057806.1:40917029-40940519 GCF_018294505.1 Triticum aestivum | reverse complement strand
CGGCGGCGGGAAGGGGCGGCGGCGGCGCTGCGCGCGGTGGTGGCGAGGCGAGGCGAGGCAGCGGCGGCTGGCGGCGCCGGTGGCTAGCGGCTGCAGGACTGGCGCTAGGGTTCGGCGGGGCTGGCGGGCCTCGGCGGCTTATAAGGCCGGCCGGGTCGGAGTCCTAGTCGAGCACGGCCCGGCTAGGTCGGTTACTTTTTTTAAAAAAAATAATCTTGACACAGAAAACTAATAAAGGAAATACTAACGGAGTCCAAAAATCTTGAAACAAATTTTCACGGCCCTCTAATAATATTGCGGACATAGTGAACATTTATTTGAGCCTCTAATGCAATTTTGAAAAACGCATTCTTTTTTCCTAATTCGAATAAAATAGCAATAAAACTTCGAATAAAATTCTTATTTGATTTTAATATTTTTCCTCCAATATTTATTTATTTTGTAGAAGTCATTTTATACCCTCTCTTTTATTTTCATATAAGAAATATTTGAAGAGAAAAATAATTAAAACCAAATGATCCACTTTTCAAAATTTGAGAAAACTCAAATATGAAATAACGAAATCCCCAACTCTCTCCGCGGGTCCTTGAGTTGCGTAGAATTTCTAGGATCAATGAAAATGCCATAAAATATGATATGCAATGATGCTCTCATGTATAACATTCCAAATTGGAAATTTGGGATGTTACAAACCTACCCCCCTTAAGATGAATCTCACCCTCGAGATTCGGGTTGGCTACAAAATAGGTGTGGGTGGTCCTTCCATAGGTCTTCCTCTCGTTCCCAGGTGGCTTCATCCTCGGTATGGTGGCTCCACTGAACTTTGCAGAAATTGATAACCTTGCTGCGTGTGACTCGGTTGGCAAACTCGAGAATCTTCACTGGTTTCTCCTCGTAGGTCAAATCGCTATCCAACTGAATCGCTTCCAGTGGCATTGTATCTCTCAGAGGAATATCGGCCATCTCTGCGTGGCACTTCTTCAACAGGGAAACGTGAAACACATCGTGAACTCCTGACAATCCTTCTGGCAATTCCAGCTTGTAAGCAACTTCACCCATACGTTCCAAAACTTTGTATGGTCCCACAAAACGTGGCGCTAACTTTCCCTTAACTCCAAAACGCTTAACTCCTCGAAGTGGGGACACTCGAAGATACACTCGGTCTTCGACTTCGTAAAATGTCTCCTTGCGTTTAGAATCCGCATAGCTCTTCTACCTGTACTGGGCTACCTTGAGCCTATCACGAATTAGTTTAACCTTCTCTTCAGACTCCTTAATCAAATCTGGTCCAAACAACTGACGGTCTCCAACTTCATCCCATAACAACGGTGTCCTGTACCTCCTTCCGTACAAGGTTTCGAAAGGGGCCATCTTCAAACTAGCTTGATAACTGTTGTTGTAAGAGAACTCTACATACGGCAAATTGTCGTCCCAACTAGATCCATAATCTAGCGCACAAGCTCTCAACATGTCCTCCAGAATCTGATTGACTCTCTCGGTCTGTCCATCTGTCTGTGGATGAAAGGCTGTACTAAACTCTAGCCTGGCACCCAAAGTCTCATGCAACCGATTCCAAAACTTTGAGGTAAACTGGGTTCCTTTATCTGATACAATGGTCCTCGGAACTCCATGCAGACATACGATCCTGGTCATGTATATCTTTGCCAACTTAGCACTGGTGCAAGTGGTCTTCACTGGGATGACATGAGCTACCTTTGTCCACCGATCGACTACAACCCATATCGAGTCATAGCCAGAACGAATCCTGGGCAATCCCGTGATAAAATCCCTAGCTTATCCCACTTCCATTTGGGAATCGGCAATGGCTGTAGCAATCCTGCTGGCTTCTGATGCTCTTCCTTTACTCTCTGACATACATCACATGCTGCTACATACTCAGCAATATCCTTCTTCATTCCGATCCACCAGAAACTGTCCTTCAAATCCAAATACATCTTGGTATTTCCTGGGTCAATCGAATACGGCGAATCATGGGCCTCCTGCAAAATAAACTTCCTGATCTCGGGGTTATTAGGCATATATACGCGATCCTCAAACCATAGGGTATCGTGCTCGTCCTCACGAAATCGTTTAGCCTTTCCTTTGCTCATTCTTTCCTTTATCCTTCAATCTCTTTGTCAGTCTTCTGAGCTTCCCTGATCTTATCCATCAAGGTAGACTGAATTTCCAACGCTGCTACATAACCCTTCGAAACTATTTCCAAACATAGCTCGGGAAGATCCTCCGCTAACTCCTTGGGTAATCCTCCGATCATGAGTGTATTGGCACGACTCTTGTGACTCAAAGCATCATCCACTACGTTAGCCTTTCCGGGATGATAGTGTAACTTCATATCATAATCCTTAATGAGCTCCAACCATCTCCTCTGCCTGAGATTTAACTCCTTCTGTGTGAAGATATATTTCAAACTCTTGTGATCCGTGTACACCTCACAATGGTTTCCGATGAGAAAATGTCTCCAGGTCTTCAACGCATGCACTACGGCTGCTAGCTCTAAATCGTGTGTAGCATATTTTAGCTCATGAGGTTTAAGCTGTCGTGAGGCATATGAAACAACTCTTCCCTCCTGCATAAGCACTGCTCCAAGTCCTCGACGAGAAGCGTCGCAATACACTTGATAATCCTTGCATTGATCTGGAAGAATCAACACTAGGGTTGTAACCAAACGCTTCTTCAACTCCTGAAAACTGGCCTCACAATCCTCAGTCCATTTGAACTTGGTGTCCTTCTTCAACAACTCCGTCATGGGCTTTGCAATCTTAGAGAAATTCTCAATGAACCTCCTGTAGTATCCTGCGAGTCCAAGAAAACTCTGGATCTCTCCAACCGACGCGGGTGATTCCCAATTAGTCATAGTGAAAACCTTGGTGGGGTCTACTGCTATTCCTTCTCCGGGTATAACATGTCCGAGGAATCCAACTTCCTTCAACCAAAACTCACACTTACTGAACTTGGCATATAACTGATGTTCTATGAGCTTCCCAAGTACCAAACGCAAATGCTCCTTATGCTCCTCTTCATTCTTTGAGTAGACCAATATGTCATCAATGAACACCATGACGTACTTATCCAAAAACTCCATAAACACCTTGTTCATCATGTTCATGAAATAGGCAGGCGCGTTAGTCAGACCAAATGACATAACGGTATACTCATAAAGCCCGTAGCTTGTGGTAAAAGTTGTCTTAGGTATATCCTGCTCTCGAATCTTCAGCTGGTGATATCCTGATTGCAGATCGATCTTGGAAAATACTTTAGCTCCTTGCAACTGATCAAATAAATCATTGATCATCGGCAGTGGGTACTTGTTCTTGATCATTACTTCATTCAACCCACAATAATCAACAACCATCCTCAAGATCCATCCTTCTTCTCTACTAGAAGTACTCGTGATCCCCAAGGTGACGAACTTGGGCGAATATAGCCTTTATCCTGTAACTCCTTAATCTGCTTCTTGATTTCCTCCAAATCCTTTGCGGGCATCCGATACGGTCTCTTAGATATTGGCCCTGTGCCTGGCAAAAGCTCAATTAAAAACTCAATGTCTCTATCCGGTGGCATGCCTGGCAACTCCTCTGGAAATACGTCAGGGAAATCCTTCACCACTGGTACTTCCTCCTGTACAACTCCTAATAAGGAATTCACTTGAGTCCTCTTCGGCACATGCCGGGATACATACTTGATCCTTCTTCCTTCTGGGGTAGTAAGCAAAATCGACTTACTGGCGTATTCAATGTTCCCTCCATACTTTGATAACCAATCCATGCCTAATATTACATCCAGTCCTTGTGACTCCAATACTATTAGGTCTGAGGGGAACATGTAGTGACCAATCCTTAATGGTAACCGATCACACCAAAGGCTAGCCATATACTCTGCTCCTGGCGAGGTTACTAACATGGGTGACCTAAGGTCTTGGGTTGGCAGGTTATACTTTTCCACAAATCCCCTTGATATGTATGAATGTGATGCACCAGTATCAAAAAGAACGATTTCAGTAAATGACTTAACCAAAAACTTACCTACAACTGCATGCTACGTCTTGAGCTTGCGTTGGTTTTCCTGGAAGAGGAATGGGTGATGCAGCAATAGTAGCGTAAGTATTTCCCTCAGTTTTTCAGAACAAAGGTATCAATCCAGTAGGAAGCTCCTCATAAGTCCCACACACCTACACAAACAAACAAGAACTCACAACCAACGCAATAAAGGGGTTGTCAATCCCTTCACGGCCACTTGCGAAAGTGAGATCTGATAGAGATAATATGATAAGATAAATTTTTTTGGTATTTTATGATATAGATTGGAAAGTAAAAGATGCAAATAAAAGTAGATTCAAAGCTTATATGATAAGAGATAGACCCGGGGGCCATAGGTTTCACTAGTGGCTTCTCTCAAGATAGCATAAGTATTACGGTGGGTGAACAAATTACTGTCAAGCAATTGATAGAAAAGCGAATAATTATGAGATTATGTAGGCATGATCATGTATATAGGCATCACGTCTGTGACAAGTAGACCGACTCCTGCCTGCATCTACTACTATTACTCCACACATCGATCGCTATCCAGCATGCATCTAGAGTATTAAGTTCATAAAGAACAGAGTAATGCATTAAGAAAGATGACATGATGTAGAGGGATAAACTCATGCAATATAATATAAACCCCATCTTTTTATCCTCGATGGCAACAATACAATACGTGCCTTGCTGCCCCTGCTGTCACTGGGAAAGGACATCGCAAGATTGAACCCAAAGCTAAGCACTTCTCCCATTGCAAGAAAGATCAATCTAGTAGGCCAAACCAAACTGATAATTCAAAGAGACTTGCAAAGATAACTTAATCACACATAAAAGAATCCAGAGGAGATTCAAATATTTCTCATAGATATACTTGATCATAAACCCACAATTCATCGAATCTCGATAAACACACCGCAAAAAGAGTTACATCGAATAGATGTCCAAGAAGATCGAGGAGAACTTTGTATTGAGATTCAAAGAGAGAGAAGAAGCCATCTAGCTAATAAGAATGGACCCGAAGGTCTGTGGTAAACTACTCACAACTCATCGGAGAGGCCTTGGAGATGATGTAGAGGCCCTCCGTGATCGATTCCCCCTCCGGCGGAGCGTCGGGGAAGGCTCCAAGATGGGATCTCGCGGATACAGAAGGTTACGGCGGTGGAATTAGGTTTTCGTGGTCGCTTATGATGTTTTCGGGGTACATGGGTATATATAGGAGGAAGAAGTAGGTTGGTGGGCGCCCGAGGGGCAGACGAGGGTGGGTGCGCGTCCAGCCCTAGGGGGCGCGCCGGGCACCCTCGTGGCTGCCTCAATTGTTTCTTGACTTCCACTCCAAGTCCTCTGGATCAAGTTTGTTCCAAAAAGATTGCTCCCGAAGGTTTGGTTCCTTTTGGACTCCGTTTGATATTCGTTTTCTTCGAAACACTGAAACAGGCAAAAAACAGCAATACAGGTTGGGCCTCCGATTAGTAGGTTAGTCCCAAAAATGATATAAAAGTGTAAAGTAAAGCCCATAAACATCCAAAATGGGTAATATAATAGCATGGAACAATCAAAAATTATAGATACGTTGGAGACGTTGGAGACGTATCAAGCATCCCCGAGCTTAATTCCTACTCGTCCTCGAGTAGGTAAATGATAAAAACAGAATTTTTGATGTGGAATGCTACCTAGCATAATTCTCAATGTAATTTTATTTATTGTAGCATGAATTTTCAGATCCAAATGATTCAAAATAAAAGTTCATATTGACATATAAAAATATAGCTCCAAGTAAAGTTACCGATAGACGAAGACGAAAGAGGGGATGCCTTCTAGGGCATCCCCAAGCTTAGCCTTTTGGTTATCCTTTAATATCTTGGGGTGCCATGGGCATCCCTAAGCTTAGGATCTTGCCACTCCTTATTCTATAATCCATCAAATCTTTACCCAAAACTTGAAAACTTCACAACACAAAACTCAACAGGAAATCTCATAAGCTCCGTTAGTGCAAGAAAGCAAAACCACCACATAAGGTACTGTAATGAACTCATTGTTTATTTATATTTGTGTTAAACCTACTGTATTCCAACTTATTTATGGTTCATACGCCTACATACTATCCATAGATGCATCAAAATAAGCAAACAACACACACAAAACAGAATCTGTCAAAAATAGAACAGTCTGTAGCAATCTGTAACTCTCGAATACTTCTGGAACTCTAAAAATCCTACCAAAATATGAAGTCCTGGAAACTTTGTCTATTGATCTACAGCAAAAAGAATCAATGCAAAATCACATTACTGTGAATTACTAAAATTATTTTCGTGCGCGCAAAGTTTCTATTTTTCAGCAGAATCAAATTAACTATCACCATAGGTTATCCTATAGGTTCTACTTGGCACAAACACTAATTCAAACATAATAACACATCTAAACAGAAGGTAGATGCAAAATTTATTACTAAACAGAAGCAAAAACAAAAAACATAAATAAAATTGGGTTGCCTCCCATTAGCACTATTGTTTAATGCCCCAAGCTAGGCATAAAAGCGAGGATAGATCTAAGTGGTGCCATCTTTGGCACTCAATTCATAAGTAGCTCGCATGATAGACTCATAAGGTAATTTGACTTTCTTTCTTGGAAAGTGCTCCATGCCTTTCCTTAATGGAAATTGGAATCTAATATTCCCTTCCTTCATATCAATAATTGCACCAATCGTTCTAAGGAAAGGTCTACCAAGAATAATAGGACATGAAAGATTGCAATCTATATCAAGAACGATAAAATCTACGGGCACCAAATTCCTATTTGCAACAATGAGAACATCATTGATCCTTCCCATTGGCTTTTTAATGGTGGAAGCGCAAGGTGCAAATTTAAAGAGCAATCATCAAGATCATGGAAACCTAGAATATCACATAAAGTTTTCGGAATTGTGGAAACACTAGCACCCAAATCACACAAAGCATAACACTCATGATCTTTAATTTTAATAATAGTAGGTTCCCACTCATCATAAGGTTTTTTAGGTATAGAAACTTCCAAATTAAGTTTTTCATCATAAGATTGCATCAAGGCATCAACAATATGTTTGGTAAAAGCTTTATTTTGACTATAAGCATGAGGAGAATTCGCAACGGATTGCAACAAGGAAATACAATCTTCTACAGAACAATTATCATAATTAAATTCCTTGAAATCCAAGATAGTGGGTTCAATGCTATTTAAAGTCTTGATCTCTCCAATCCCACTTTTACCAAATTTAGCATCAAGATCTAAGAACTCCGAATCGCCTTTTAACTAAAGTTGACTCATCTCCAGTCCCATCATTATTAAGATTCATATTGCAAAACAAAGATTTAATAGGGGACACATCAATAACTTTTAGATCTTCATCATTATTTTCATGGAAACTAGAAGAACACGCCTTTACAAAGCAATCTTTCTTAGCACGCAATCTAGCGGTTCTTTCTTTGCACTCGTCAATGGAAATTCTCATAGCTTTGAGAGACTCATTGATATCATGCTTAGGAGGAGTAGATCTAAGTTTCAAAGAATCAACATCAAGCGAAAGTCTATCAACGTTCCTAGCCAAATCATCAACTTTAAGCAATTTTTCTTCAAGCATGGCATAAAATTCTTTTGAGAGATCATAAATTCTTTCACGCTATTCTCAAAATCAGAGGGCATCTTATTAAAATTACCATAAGAATTATTGTAGGAATTTCCATAATTATTAGAGGAATTACTAGGGAACGGTGTAGGGTTAAAGTTTCCTCTATAAGCATTGTTACCAAAATTATTCCTACCAACAAAATTCACATCCATAGATTCATTATTATTCTCAATCAAAGTAGACAAAGGCATATCATTGGGATCAATAGAAGCACTCTTAGTAGCAAACAATTTCATAAGTTCATCCATCTTTCCACTCAAAACATTAATTTCTTCTATAGCATGCACTTTCTTACTAGTAGATCTTTCGGTGTGCCATTGAGAATAATTAGCCATAATGTTATCAAGGAGTTTAGTAGCTTCTCCTAAGGTGATTTCCACAAACGTGCCTCCCGCGGCCGAATCTAAAAGATTTCTAGAAGCAAAATTCAATCCGGCATAAAAATTTTGTATGATCATTCATAAATTCAAACCATGAGTAGGGCAATTGTGAATCATCAATTTCATTCTTTCCCAAGATTGGGCAACATGCTCATGATCAAGTTTTTTAAAATTCATAATATCGTTCCTAAGAGAGATGATCTTAGCGGGAGGAAAATACTTAGAGATAAAAGCATCTTTGCACTTATTCCATGAATCAATACTATTCTTAGGCAAAGACGAAAACCAAACTTTAGCACGATCTCTAAGTGAAAACGGAAATAACTTCAATTTAACTATATCATTATCCGTGTCTTTCTTCTTTTGCATCTCACACAAATCAACAAAGTTGTTTAGATGGGTAGCAACATCTTCACTAGGAAGGCCAGAGAATTGATCTTTCATAACAAGATTCAGCAAAGCAGCATTGATTTCACAAGACTCAACATCATTAAGAGGAGCAATCGGAGTACTAAGGAAATCATTATTATTGGTATTGGAAAAATCACACAATTTGGTATTATCATGCACCATCGCGACAAGCAATCCAACACATAAGCAAACAAAAAGACAAGCGAAAGAGAGAGGAGACTGGGAAAGAGAGGGCGAATAAAACGACAGGGGTGAAGTGGGGGAGAGGAAAACGAAAGGCAAATGGAAAATAATGTAAGTGCGAGGGAGATGAGTTTGTGATGGGTACTTGGTATGTCTTGACTTGAGCGAAGACCACCCCGGCAACGGCGCCAGAAATCCTTCTTGCTACGTCTTGAGCTTACGTTGGTTTTCCTTGAAGAGGAAAGGGTGATGCAGCAATAGTTGCGTAAATATTTCCCTCAGTTTTTGAGAACCAAGGTATCAATCCAGTAGGAGGCTCCTTAGAAGTCCCACACACCTACACAAACAAAAAAGAACTCGCAACCAACGCAATAAAGGGGATGTCAATCCCTTCACGGCCACTTGCGAAAGTGAGATCTGATAGAGATAATATGATAAGATAAATATTTTTGGTATTTTATGATATAGATTGGAAATTAAAAGATGCAAATAAAAGTAGATTGAAAGCTTATATGATAAGAGATAGACCCGGGGGCCATAGGTTTCACTAGTGGCTTCTCTCAAGATAGCATAAGTATTACGGTGGGTGAACAAATTACTGTCAAGCAATTGATAGAAAAGCGAATAATTATGAGATTATCTAGGCATGATCATGTATATAGGCATCACGTCCGTGACAAGTAGACCGACTCCTGCCTGCATCTACTACTATTACTCCACACATCGACCGCTATCCAGCATGCATCTAGAGTATTAAGTTCATAAAGAACAGAGTAACACATTAAGAAAGATGACATGATGTAGAGGGATAAACTCATGCAATATGATATAAACCCCATCTTTTTATCCTCGATGGCAACAATACAATACGTGCCTTGCTGCCCCTGCTGTCACTGGGAAAGGACACCACAAGATTGAACCCAAAGCTAAGCACTTCTCCCATTGCAAGAAAGATCAATCTAGTAGGCCAAACCAAATTGATAATTCCAAGAGACTTGCAAAGATAACTTAATCACACATAAAAGAATTCAGAGGAGATTAAAATATTTCTCGTAGATAAACTTGATCATAAACCCACAATTCATTGGATCTCGACAAACACACCGCAAAAAGAGTTACATCAAATAGATCTCCAAGAAGACCGAGGAGAACTTTGTATTGAGATTCAAAGAGAGAGAAGAAGCCATCTAACTAATAACTATGGACCCGAAGGTCTGTGGTAAACTACTCACAACTCATCGGAGACGCCTTGGAGATGATGTAGAGGCCCTCCGTGATCGATTCCCCCTCCGGCGGAGCGCCGGCGAAGGCTCCAAGATGGGATCTCGCGGATACAAAAGGTTACAGCGGTGGAATTAGGTTTTCGTGGTCGCTTCTGATGTTTTCGGGGTACATGGGTATATATAGGAGGAAGAAGTAGGTCGGTGGACGCCCGAGGGGCCCATGAGGGTGGGGGCGCGCCCAGCCCTAGGGGGCGCGCCGGGCACCCTCGTGGTTGCCTCGGTTGTTTCTTGACTTCCACTCCAAGTCCTCTGGATCACATTTGTTCCAAAAAGATCGCTCCCGAAGGTTTGATTCCGTTTGGACTCCGTTTGATATTCCTTTTCTTCGAAACACTGAAATAGGCAAAAAAACAGCAATACGGGCTGGGCCTCTGGTTAGTAGGTTAGTCCCAAAAATGATATAAAAGTTTAAAGTAAAGACCATAAACATCCAAAACGGGTAATATAATAGCATGCAACAATAAAAAATTATAGATACGTTGGAGACGTATCACTGCATCGGGTTGCGCTTCAACCTCCTCCACGCTAACGTGGTTCACTTGTCCCCTGTTGAAAGGGTTGGGCTTCTTCCTAGAGATTCCATTGCCATTTCCATTCTTTGCTTAAGAACACTCTGTGGCGTAATGTCCATTCTTCCCGCACTTGAAACAAGTAATGTGACTTAGATCCTTCTTGGCGGGCGTTGCTGGGTTGGAACGGTTTCATGCCGTTGCTTCCTCCATTCCCATTCCCATTCTTGGGGCCACTATGATTATGCGAACTTCCTCCATTGGAATTATGGCCTCCATGGTTATGGTGAATGTGTCCTCCCGAGTTCAGGGTAAAATGAGGCCTCTGCTGAGCTCCTGAATTGTACTTCCCTTGTCCATACTTCCTCTTGCGATTGTCAATCTGCTACTGCTTCCTTTCAATCATAAGAGCTCTATCTACCAACTCCCGGTAGTTGTTGAAAGTTGCCACCATCAACTGCATGCTCAGCTCATCATTCAGTCCTGCCAGAAACGTCTCCTGCTTAGCGGCATCCGTAGCAACGTCATCTGGGGCATAACGTGCTAACTTACTAAAATCATCCACATACAGGACCCACTGTGCTTCCTCCTTGGCGCAAATTGCAAAACTCATGCTTCTTCATGGCCATAGCTCCTGCTGAAACATGGGCAGTGCGGAAAGCCTGCTGGAACTGGTCCCATGTACCAGTGTCAATGGGGTAAGTGGCTGTGAAATTCTCCCACCATGATGTTGCAGGTCCATCAAGCTGATGTGCGGCAAAACGCACTCTTTCCGCATCTGTGCATCCTGCAGTGGTCAGCCCTCTTCCAATCTTGCGGAGCCAATCATCTGCAACTATCGGCTCAGTGTTACTAGAGAACACCGGCGGATTCAGCCTTAGAAAACGGGCTAAGTGATCAACAGGTGGTGGTGATGGTGGGTTGTTGTTGTTGTTGTTGTTCCCCTGGTTCTAATTCTAGACTAGTAGCTGCATTAGGGTATTCTGCTGCTGGATCAACTGAGTGAGCTCCGGTGGGAAAGCAAATCCATTATCACGTCTCGGAGGCATCTGATGGGTTTAGAAAAGGTGAGAAAACAGAATAGAATGAGGTCTAGAAGGAAAACACTACCCATATGTGCATGAGACAAACACAAACATATCACTTCAATCAATTCGAATAAGGGCATACAATCAGTCTAACTATCGTTACAAATGTGCTCGGACTATACTATATACATGGGGAAATACTACTGCTGATATGGTGGTCGACTAGAAGTTTAATCAGTGGAAGACTCCATGATATCTGCTCCAGCTTCATCAACATAGTCATCATCGTCGATGATGTAGTCCTCTGAACGAATGTCCTTGGAATCGTCGTCATCCCCTCCTGGCGCGGGGTCTCCCATGAATACTCCTAGCTTCCTTGTCAGATCGTCACTCTTCTCCACTAGTATCGTCATTTCCTCCTCATATCCATCGCGTGTAGACTTGAGTTCTTCCTCCAGCTCCGTGATCCTGATCATTGCCTTCTTTAGATCTATCATGCCTGCGCACATCTGGTTCTCCTGGCGACGAATGTGCTGGTTTAACTCCTGGATGAAAGCTGCAATGGACCTATCCCTCCTGGTGCTGATCATCTCCCATTGCTCATCTCGGCGCCCACAAATCTAGTAGATAGTATCCTTGAGATCCTTGTGGTAAACTTCTCCAATGCGTCCCATGGTGATGTGGGTTGCCATGCTCTTTCCTAGACTCCAGGTTGGTGCATCAAAGGAAAACTCTATGGGCTCAGTGACTGGCATGAACGTCCTTCCTGGAACTTGAACTCGAATCACCCAATGCTCCTCTTTTGGTAAAGTGGCGATGTAGGTCCCGGTGAAGCTTGGTATTCCAATGTTGAGGTACCTAGTAACTTCCTTCAAGTGTCGTCCAAAAGGAGTGTCTTCATCCGGTTGTGTAAACTTGTTCCTTGCATCCGCCATCCTATAGAGTAGAAAAGGGAGAGGAGTCAGAAATGAGAAGAGAGGAGTGACCTATGGTTTTAGCTTAGTGGTCGTGTCCTACAGTCAGTGTGTGCTCTGATACCATCTTGTAGTGACCAGACCTCAAATAGTCTAGTCTTTGTGCGTCAGTGTCATCCCTGGATCGGTAATGCTGACATGCACAGTACTTGAGGTTTTATAACAGAGTTTCAATCACACACTTATTACACCGAATGTCTCAAAATAGAACTTATTACAATAGTATGGCTTAAGGCCATCTAAAAACGATAACAACGGAAGGCTTGGATGATAAAGTGGGTCCATCAACTCCAGCGACATAGCTAAGTGAACGACAAAGACCTAAGGCACCTTACTCGTCGTCTGAAAAGTCTGCAACATGAAATATTGCAGCCCAAAACGGGTCAACACATGGAATATGCTAGCAATGTAACACATAGAGTAATGAACAGAATGAATGCTATCACTACATGCATATATAACTGGTGGAAAGCTCTATGGTTATAGTTTTGCATAAAGCCAATTTTTCCCTACAACAAAGGAATAAATTTCATTTAACTATCATGGTGGTTGTTAAACATTGAGAAGGTTCCTCCAACTCAATCCCAATTAAGCATCATCATTAAACCCAACAAGTTAAATTTAGAGTGACGAGATCACCATGATAATCCAAGAACCAGATACTCAAGATGTCCATAACCGGGGACATGGCTAACCATGATTAGTTTATACACTCTGTAGAGGTTTGCGCACTTTTCCCCACAAGACTCGAACACATCCATGATCGGAGATTCGAGACACAATCTTTCTGAAGCATTAACTCTCTACTCTGGGTAGACAGTACCATCTACAACCCACTACATCTGCTAGTCTACCTCTTCAAGAGCTTCACGCAACTTACTTAACTATGCCATAGCCCATATTGGCTTGTGGCTGCACACGGAAGTTTCTAGCATGAATAATCTTATGATCCCGTTGAGCCTGGGTGGCGAACCGTAGGATGATCACACGGTTACTCGGGATATCCTAGGACAACACTGGATTCTCCAGGTGCCCTGACAACCACTGGGTACTCCAGGGTGCCTCAACCAATCCACCCAGATGTGTATTTAAGTAGCCACATTAAGTTAACCATTAATTAACAATACTCACATCTGTCAAGGATACACTCACCCAAACCACGTCTACGAGCATAGCATAGCAATATAAGCATAACATAGAAGTAACTCCCAAAGGTTTGATAATAAACATGGCAATAGGTTATATCTCATCATCTACTTCCCAAAACCCACATGTTATTCAGATTCTAACCATGGATTGTTTGAGGGTTGATCTAATGCATAAAAACTGGGTAATAAAGAGGTATGATGTGACACCCCAAAAATTTAACCAAGTTTTTGCTTATTAAAATTTTGCCAGGAAATTAATTTTTTTTTCTGAAATTATTTCTGATCTCAAAACCTCTCTTTTCTTCTAAGTTATGGAGTTTTCATTCCAAGTGAAAACTTTCCAAATTATTTTTGGACTTGTTTAACCTCTTAGATAAAACAATCCTTTTATCAGTGGGATCATTTATATAATTATTTTTCCTGAGCTCTATTTTCCCAAAAATGATTTTTTTCATAAGCTTTAGGGCCTCTTTTACACTGCAACCCTTTTATAAATTTATCTAAAATTTCCAACAAAAATTTTGGGATGTCATATGGTGTTTCCACATCACTTTTGTGCAAAAATATATTTCATTCATTGGAGATTTTGAGCTCTACTTCAATTTCTCAAAACTGGCCCAATTGGTAATTTTGCACTACAACCTAATTAAATATTTCTTTAAAAACTCTACCAAAATTTGGAGAGATCAAGAGATGCATATAATTCAACTCTATGCAAAAACCCTTTTATGTTCTTTGAAAAATTTGAGTGAATCAACATCTTTTTCATTCTGGTCCAACTTGGTGTTTTGCACTGCAACCCTAATTTATTTTGCTCCAGTGCCCTTGAGCTTTTTCCTACTTATAAATCATCCTACAAAACCCTTAAGTCCAGGAGGTTGGACTCATTGGAGCACTTTTGGTTCATGAAATTATGTTCTTTTTCTTCTGTCCAGAACTGAAGTTTTGCAAAACTTGCACTAACAAGTTTCTAGATTTGGCAAACTAACCTCACCACCCTCTGTATCATCTAAAGAGACTAGGATCTGGAGATTTTGGCCACTCCAAGAGTTGCCTAGATGCCATTGGCATTCTGGCAAACACCTTGAGTGCATGAACAGACTTGGCATGAATTTTTGTTTTGCACTGGGAACTTGATCCCCTGACCAGACCAGCATGTCCCATGAATTTGCCCTAGCCTATAGCCCCACCCTGCTAACCCTCTTGTGGATTGGAGCCCCCTAGCATGCCTTGGCATATGACCGAGCACGTAGCGTGCGTGATCTGGGCGCGGCCAGAGCGCGCGTTTTGCACGTGCGTGCGCACGGGTCGCCGCATCGCGCCCCGGCCCTTGATCACCTGCAGAGCCGCACCCCCGACCTCATCCACTCAACAGAACACGCCAGCTCGCCCCTGGCGCCCTATAGCGCCGCTGCCAGGGCCCTCTTGGCGGCAGTTCGACGACCACAGTACGCCTCTGCCCCGGACGGCGCCGCCCGAGTCACCCCTGCTCGCCAGCTTCCCCTGGAGCCGCTCCAGCTTATCCGCAAGCTTGTCCGCAAGCACTCATCGCCTCCACGTCCCCTGCAGCTACAGAACGGCAGTTCACCGTCGAGCTTATCCACGGCCGCCGCGAACCGACCTAGCCGCGCTATAAGTAGAGGCCCCCGAGCTCATCCGAGCACTCAGGTAGCCTCAGGCTTCTTCCCTAGGTCCCCCTCGGCCAGCAATTTGACGGCGGGAGGCCTTCCTCTCCGTCTCTGACCAGCTCGGCCGCCGCCACGATCCAGCCACGTTCGATGCAACCAGGGCCTCGCCCTCTCCACTTTCTTCACCAGAAGCCCCCTCTTCCTCCCGTGAACCCATCCCCCTGCTCGATTTTGATCGGGAGCCACCGGAGGCAAAAACACACTCTGCCCGACGGCCACCGTCCGCAGCGGAGCTCGCCGCCGACGACTCCAGCCACCCCCGAGACCTTAGAGACCACCGTAGGGACCGCCTCGACCCCCTGAGCCCGCGGATGGCCTTGGTTCCTCGAATGGTGCCACCATTCACCGGCGAGCCTCGCCGGAGCCCCGCCCCGTTCGGACAGAGGAGGGAGAAGAGGCGCGTGGACTGGTCAAACCTGACCAGTGGGCCCCTGGACCCACTGTCAGTGACCACGAGCCGGTCCACGCTGGAATAAGTGAAGGCGTAAAGCACCAGAGTACGTCTTCGCTGCCCCGAAAACGTATTCCCCTTTTTGAAACGTTTTCTTTTCTGTTTTATTTTAGAAACAGAATTTGACCAAAACTTTGACTGGCTATAACTTTTTAAATATAAGTCCAAATGACCTGATTCTTTTTCTACTGTTCCCCAAATTTGATCTAGTTTATTTTCAGATTTATTTGAAAATTTTCCAAACAACTTTTTTGTACTGTTTTTGAACTATGAGGTAATTTGAATATTTTCAAAAATAGGATTTGTTGGAGAGAAGAAAACTTTCAAAGTCTTGGAATACACCCTGCCTCTCCACAACTTGAAGGCAAGCATTCTGAACCCTGGAATAATACTGTGTGTGTTATTTTTGACACGATTACAACACCACCTCGACACGGAGTATCCGTTATTTCATGCGATGATATGTTCATACTCATGAGTGCATATTGATGATATCATGCTATTGGAGTTTGGTATGTTTGTGATCGTATCACCATCACATATTTTTCATGCATACCGGAAGGATTCCGGGAAAGTCTCGGTCTTGGGTAGACACGGGCTTGTCTCGAGTTCTCCGTCGAGACGGTTATGGCCGGTACGACATGATGAGACGAGTAGTGATGCAGTCTGTTGATTGATTGATATATATATATATATATATATATATATATATATGTTATACTAATCTTGCAGGGAACACTTTAACCTCTTGAGTCGACCGTAGATCGAGTCTTGTTCTGGTAACCCCCATACTTGTTTAGTACTACCAATTGTCCCTGCCACAGGTAGGGTATGGTTCAGTAAGTTGTCAACCCCTTTCCAAGCACACACCATACAGAGGGGCGATGGTGAAGGATACTGGAGGCATCCGGTAGACAGGTCACTTGGCCTGGGAGCATGGGTGTTTTCGGTTGGAGCCGAAGGGTTAGCTACCCTAGTTTGCGCGCATTATAAATTTTGTGATCCCATGCTAGTCGAGGTTGTAGCCTCCCCTCTTAGAGTTTTTCTTAACAGGTGTCGTGGGTGATTCCGGACACCGGTGAGTTAGGCTGGTGTGTGCGGTCAGGTGTGTTTTCAATTAAAAGACCGTGGATGGAATTAGTCCCGATGGGCTAAAGAAATCCGCTACTCGTGGGTAAAGAGTACACCCTCTGCAGAGATTATACCTATTCGAATAGCCGTGTCCATGGTTAAGGACTACAATCTGGGATGGGTCAAGTGTCGGTCTTAGGAGGAAAAACTGCTAAACTAGAACATGGATCATGACTTGTGATTTTGATGATGATGATTATTACTGCTGTGGGCTAACCATTTATATTATTTGAGCTATTGAGTATCCCTGGGACGGTTCCACCTCCTGGATATTCACCATGATTGTTCATTTATAAGCCCTTTATGTGGTGTCGCGCAGACGCCCGACTGCGGCATTCTTGTCATTTATTGTTGATATAAGCCCTTTATGTGGTGTCGCACAGACGCCCGACTGTGGCACGCATGCTATTCATTTACCTTATAAGCCCTTTATGTGGTGTCGCACAGACGCCCGACTGTGGCATGTTTGTTATTAAATTTCCTCATAAGCCCTTTATGTGACGTCGCTCAGACGCCCAATTGAGGCATGCTTCATTTTATTATCCTTTCGAGGCGTCGCTTCAGACACCCGATCGGTGCATTTTTATGTCTGCTCACTGACTGCTTATTCATGCTTATATAACCGCTTGCATGCATCATGAGTTTTTATTCCGCGATTATCATAATAGTCATGTCATGTTCAGAGCACGATTATCCATTGTTGTATTATACCTGTGTTCTTAATGTTTGCGAGTGCATTCAAACGTACTCACTGGCTTGTCCCTGGCTATTGTCTTGGCCAAATTTCTTGCACGGAGAGGAGCATCATGATGACAGCCCGGAACCTAGGTGATGATGACAGCAGCCCCGCAAAGATAGGAGTTATCTAGGTCAGCTGTTCCTGTGGGGAATGGGGTCCCATAGACACTGACGAACCGCAACCCGCTTCCGCCATCAACCACTAGAAACCAGTTGTTGTACCCATAGACCAGAATGGTCTTGTACCACATATTTTGTATTTTCTTGGAATTTCTGTAATCAAGTTAGTGTCTCATCAGCTAACAGTAATCCTGGGGCTGGTGAGCACAAGGACCATTTTTGGGAAATTAATACCCCGAAAACCCGGTCCTGACATATGATCAAAGTGTTACTTGCCTTGCTGATGATCTGCAAAACCCAGGGACTCGTAGTAGCACGCTTCGCACTCTGGGTACTCTATAGCAAACAAACAATAACATACATAATCACTCAACTAGAAGCACGGGTAAAACTCAAATAAGAGATCTAACCAGAAAGTTCAACTAAAGAACTCCGGTTTGCAAAAAGAATCAAATCAAACGGAGCAACGAAACTCAAACTGCGAAAGAAACAAGATCTGATTACTAATCTGGACTAAAGTCAAATTTTACAGTACAAAAATCTTGTTCAAGTTGGTTAAACAGAAAGAGGGCTTCGAGACGAAGATCTAGGCCCTTGAATCACCTGATTCGTGTAAACGAGCGAAAAGATAAACTAAAACGAAGATCAGGGCAGAAATCGCGATCGAAAATAATCGTGGAAAAACCCTGCAAAATAAAATGCGACGAATAGGTTAACGAACGGACGTTTGCTATTTGCAGCTGACAGACGAACAGCGTTCGTTAAAATGAACGTACGGACAAACGTCCGCTATTTAACTAAACCGGAAAAAACGAAGCGATCTAAAAAATAAACCTAGGGTTTCTTAAAAAAAACCGATCGGTTTTCTGGGAAAAACCGGCGGCGGCGGCTATACCTCTGGTAAGGTCGGGTTCGGCGGCAGGACGGCGGCTCCGGTGGTGAACTGCGGCTTGGGGCTCCGGCGGCGGGCGGCGGCTGGCGGTGGGCGGCGGCTGGCGGCGGCGAGACTGGCGCTAGGGTTCGGCGGGGCTGGCGGGCATCGGCGGCTTATAAGGCCGTCCTGGGCGGAGTCCTAGTCGAGCACGGCCCGGCTTGGTCGGTTACTTTTTTTAAAATAATCCTGACGCAGAAAAACTAATCAAAGAAATACTAAACGGAGTCCAAAAATCCCAAACAAATTTTCACGGTCCTTTAATAATATTGCGGACATAGTGAACATTTATTTGGGCCTCTAATGCAATTCTGAAAAACGCATTATTTTCCTAATTCAAATAAAATAGCAATAAAATTTCGAATAAAATTCTTATTTGATTTTAATATTTTTCCTCCAATATTTCTTTATTTTGGAGAAGTCATTTTATCCCCTCTTTTTTATTTTCATATAAGAAATATTTGAAGAGAAAAATAATTAAAACCAAATGATCCTCTTTTCTAAATTTGAGAAAACTCAAATATGAAAATAGCAAAATCCCCAACTTTCTCCGCGGGTCCTTGAGTTGCGTAGAATTTCTAGGATCAACCAAAATGCAATAAAATATGATATGCAATGATGCTCTAATGTATAACATTCCAAATTGAAAATTTGGGATGTTATTAACCGGCAATGGATGTACGGTGATAGACACACCTCCGAGTACATTAAGGGCGTGCATAATTTTCTCGAAGTGGCTGAGGCAAACAAGCAGAATAGTTTTATGTGTTGTCCATGCCCTATATGTGGGAATACGAAGTCTTACTCTGACTCGAAAACCCTTCACACCTGACTTGCTTTATGAGAGTTTCATGCCACACTATAATGTTTGGACCAAGCACGGAGAAATAGGGGTTATGATGGAAGACAGCAAAGAAGAAGAGGACGATGACAACTATGTGCCCCCTGAATAAGGTGATGCTGCAACGGGGGAAGCTGCTGAAGATCAAGAGGAACCAGACGATGTGCCCGATGATGATCTCCGCCGGGTCATTGTTGATGCAAGGAGACAGTGCGAAAGTCAAAAGAAGAAGCTGAAGTTCGATAGCATGTTAGAGGATCACAAAAAAGGTTTATACCCCAATTGCGAAGCTGGCACACAAAGCTCGGTACCGTACTGGAATTGCTGCAGTGGAAGGCATAGAATGGTGTGCCTGACAAAGGATTTGAGAAGCTATTGAAAATATTGAAGAAGAAGCTTCCAAAGGATAACGAATTGCCCGACAGTACGTATGCAACAAAGAAGGTTGTATGCCCTCTAGGATTGGAGGTTCAGAAGATACATGCATGCCCTAATGACTGCATCCTCTACCACGGTGCGTATGAGGATTTGAATGCATACCCGGTATGCGATGCATTGCGTTATAAGATCAGACGAGATGACCCTGGTGATGTTGACGGCGAGCACCCTAGGAAGAGGGTTCCTGCCAAGGTGATGTGGTATGCTCCTATAATACCATAGTTGAAATGCCTGTTCAGAAACAAAGAGCATGCCAAGTTGATGCGATGGCACAGAGAGGACCATAAGAAAGACGGGAAGTTGAGAGCACCCGCTGACGGGTCGCAGTGGAGAAAAATCGAGAGAAAATATTGGGAGGAGTTTACAGGTGACGGAAGGAACATATGGTTTGGTTTAAGCACGGATGACATTAATCCTTTTGGGGAGCAGAGCAGCAATCATAGCACCTGGCCCGTGACTCTATGTATCTATAACCTTCCTCCTTGGCTGTGCATGAAGTGGAAGTTCATTATGATGTCAGTTCTCATCCAAGGCCCTAAGCAACCCGACAACGACATTGATGTGTACCTAAGGCCATTAGTTGAAGAACTTTTACAGCTGTGGATTGGAAACGGTGTACGTGTGTGGGATGAGCACAAACAGGAGGAATTTGACCTGCATGCATTGCTGTTTGTCACCATCGATGATTGGCCTGCTCTCAGTAACCTTTCAGGACAGACAAATAAGGGATACCACGCATGCACGCACTGTTTAGATGACACCGAAAGTATATACCTGGACAAATGCAGGAAGAATGTGTACCTGGGGCATCATGATTCCTTCCGACCAACCAACAATGTTGAAAGAAAGGCAAGAATTTCAAAGGCGAGGCAGATCACCAAAACAAACCCGCCAAGCGTACTGGTGAACACATACTTGCTATGGTCAATGATTTAGAAGTAATCTTCAGAAAGGGTCCCGGCGGACTATCTGTTCCGAATGACGCTGAGGGACACGCACCCATGTGGAAGAAGAAATCTATATTTTGGGACCTGCCCTACTGGAAAGACCTAGAGGTCCGCTCTTCAATCGACGTGATGCACGTGACGAAGAACCTTCACGTGAACCTGCTAGGCTTCTTGGGCATGTATGGGAAGGCAAAAGATACACCAGAGGCATGGGAGGACCTGCAACGTTTGCACGAAAAAGATGGCATGCCACCAAAGCAGTATGAAGATCCTGCCAGCTACGCTCTTACCAAGGAAGAGAAGGAAATCTTCTTTGAATGCCTGCCCAGTATGAAGGTCCCATCTGGCTACTCGTCAAATATAAAGGGAATAATAAATATGGCAGAGAAAAAGTTCCAGAACCTAAAGTCTCATGACTGCCATGTAATTATGACGCAACTACTTCCAGTTGCATTGAGGGGGCTTCTACCGGAAAACGTTCGACTAGCCATTGTGAAACTATGTTCATTCCTCAATGCAATCTCTCAGAAGGTGACCGATCCAGAAATCCTACCAAGGTTAAGGAGTGATGTGGCGCAATGTCTTTCAGTTTCGAGCTGGTGTTCCCACCATCCTTCTTCAATATCATGACGCACGTCCTAGTTCATCTAGTCGATGAGATTGTCGTTCTGGGCCCTGTATTTCCACACAATATGTTCCACTTTGAGAGGTTCATGGAACTCCTAAAGAAATATGTCCGTAACCGTGCTAGGCCAGAAGGAAGCATCTCCATGGGCCATCAAACAGAGGATGTCATTGGGTTTTGTGTTGACTTCATTCCTGACCTTAAGAAGATAGGTCTCCCTCAATTGCGGTATGAGGGGAGACTGGGTGGAAAAGGCACGCTAGGAGGGGACTCAATAATATGTAGGGACGTGCATTCTTGGTCTCAAGCACACTACACGGTTCTACAGAATTCCACCTTGGTGACCCCGTATGTCGATGAACACAAGAACATTCTGCGCTCCAAACACTCGGACCAGTGTGACGACTGGATTACATGTGAACACATCAGGAGTTTTGGCAGTTGGTTCCAAACATGTCTCAGGTCTGACAACACTATTTCTGATGACCTGTATTCGTTGGCGAGGGAACCATCTTTGACTATAATGACTTACAAAGGGTACGAGATAAATGGGAATACATTTTACACGATCGCCCAAGATCAAAAGAGCACCAACCAAAACAGTGGTGTCCGCTTTGATGCAGCAGCCAAGAGGGGAAAGGACACATATTATGGTTACATAGTGGACATATGGGAACTTGACTATGGTTATGATATTAAGGTCCCTTTGTTTAAGTGCAAATGGGTCAATCTGTTAGGAGGCGGGGTACAGGTAGACCCACAGTACGGAATGACAACAGTGGATCTAAACAATCTGGGGTACACAGACGAACCATTCGTCCTAGACAATGATGTGGCGCAGGTTTTCTATGTGAAGGACATGTCTACCAAACCAAGAAAAAGAAAAGATAAGGAAGCAGATACATCATACGGTGAGCCAAAGCGCCACATAGTTCTTTCAGGAAAAAGAGGCATCGTGGGATTGGAGGGCAAGACAGACATGTCTAAAGATTATGAAAAGTTTCATGAAATTCCTCCCTTCAAAGTCAAGGCTGACCCAAGCATCATGTTAAACGATGAAGATTATCCATGGTTACGGCGCAATAAGCAAAGGACACAAGCGAAGAAAAAGTGAAGACTTTCTATCCAGAACTATTATGATGATGCCTTTGATCTAGAATATCACTGCAATTACATGTGAACAAAAGAAATCCCTTTGTAACAGATGAGTTTTCGTCCGAAATCCTGATACTTCCAAAGAGATTGTTTGTTTTGTACACAAAGTGCATCCAGTTTTTGTCGTAACCCTCTCAACTTTTTAGCACATGCTATGTGGGTTAAATGATGATACCATGCCAACTTTCAACCTTTTCAGAGTTCATTTGTAGTGCTTTTCAATTTAAGGGTCATTTAGCTCAAAGAAATGAACTAATAGCAAAAAGAATGAACTAATTGCAAAAAGAATGAACTAAAAATAATCAATTAAAATATTCTGTTATGATCAACTAAAACAAAACTATAATATCCTTCAATAGAAAAAAGAATCAAGTAAAAAGCTTTTATAAAACTACAATAGCAAAAGGAATAAACTCAAAAAACTTTTATAAACCTCTAGTATTATTGAAACTAAAATTATATAAAATTTATGCAACCAAAATTATCAAAGTATTTTCTCTTCAAAACATTAAAGCAAAAAGAATTTTCATAAAGAAATTTTTTTGTTAGAAACTTTAATTGCAAAAAGAATTATCATAAAGAATTTTTTGTTAGAAACTAAAATAACAAAATCTGTTTTTCAATATAATGATAAAACACAGTGATATTAAATAGCAGGAAAAAGAATCACTCAAAAATCTATCTTTATAGTAAAGTTATTCAAAAACTAGTGATTCACACAAATTTTAAAAAATTCAAATTTAAATTATTCAAACTGGAAAAAAATTGGCACTAACAGAAAGTTTATAATTTTTATTACCTAAAG
>NC_057806.1:40916370-40916718 GCF_018294505.1 Triticum aestivum | reverse complement strand
CAGAGGAGTTCGAGAGGGAAGCGGGGCTTATAAAACAGGTGCGGAGCGCTCTAAACTAGCAAGGTGGGACTAAACTCCCACCACCACCCCGCTGTGCAAGGCCATTGGTCCCGGTTGGTGCCACCAACTGGGACCAAAGGCCACCTGCTTCCCGCCCTTTGGGCTGCTGAAAAGAGGCCTTTGGTCCCAGTTGGTGGCACCAACCGGGACTAAAGGTGGGCATTGGTACTGGTTGGTGCCACCAACCGGGACCAAAGAGTTGGGTATATAACCAACACTTGTGAAAATTTAGAATTCATCTTGCAGTTGCCTCCCGACGCCGCGCCGGACCATGCCCTCGCCGTCGCC
>NC_057806.1:40915444-40916189 GCF_018294505.1 Triticum aestivum | reverse complement strand
GTCCTCGTCACCGACGCGCCCTCGGTCGCGCCCTCGCCGCCGCCGATGCGCCCCTGCCCGCCCCGACGCTGCCGCCGTGCGCCTCCTGCCCCGACGCCTCCGTCGTGCACCCTTTTGCCCCGACGCGCCCTGCCCACCCCGACGCTGCCACCGACTCCCCCTGCCCCGACGGCTCCCTCTATGAGCACCGCGCCCCTGCCGCCGCCGCCGTCGCCGTGATGCATATTTTTATATGCATGTATGTATTTTTAGATGTTTTTAGATGTTCATATATGTATGTATGTATTTTTCAGATATATGTAGTTTTTAGATGTATTTTTTGTATGCATGTATGTACTATTTATATGTATGGAAAAGAGGAAGAAGGAAGAAAAAGAAGGAGAGGAAAAAGGAAAATAAGAAGAGTAAGAAGGAGAAGAAGAAGAAGAAGAAGAAGAAGAAGAAGAGAGGAAGAAGAGGAGAAAAAATAAGAAGAGGAAGAAGAAGAAAAAAGAAGAGGAGAAGAAGAAAATTCTCCTCTATTCCTTCTTCTCCTCTTTTTTTCTTCTATTTTTTTCTTCTTCTTCTCCTCTATTTTTTCTTCTTCCTCCTCTTCTTATCTTTTATCGGGAATGAGGGTGTCGGAAACTAGGGTAGAGGGTTGAGGGTTGCCGAGGGGTCGAGGGTCGTCGAGGGGTCAAGTGTCGAGGGTCGTCGAGGGTCAAGGGTCGTCGAGGGGTCGAGGGTCGTCGAGGGTCGAGGGTCA